>NW_027185798.1:58706720-58743787 GCF_028583685.1 Petaurus breviceps papuanus | reverse complement strand
CCATTTTGAGTTGCTTTCCTTTAACAAAGCAGATCCAAGAACCTGTGGTAGCTGCAAACCCTGAGGACGCTTGGGGTGCTTGCTGCTACAGTGACCTTGGGCAAGTCACTTAACCCCAATTGCCCTCCAAATAGCAAAAAAAAAAAAATAACAATGGAAAGGGAAGGGGAGAGTAATACACTAAGGGAGAAAAGAGAAGAGGTTAGGGGAAATTATCTCACATAATCAGGGTGTGCAAATAGAAAAGTCTATTCTAACAAAGAGAAAGTCTTGGGGGAATCAATTTCACCTGTATTGGTTAAAAAAGAACACACACAGGTACATAGAGTAGGGTAGAGAAATACATTTCACTCAATATGGAAATAAGAGGGAAACTTGAAAAGGAGAAAAGGGATTTGGAAGGAGGGTAGATTAAGGGAGAGGTTAATCCTAGATAAAACAAACTAAAAATATACAAACTACTTATAGCTCTTTTTGTCATAGCAAAGAAATGGAAACTGAGGGGATGCCCATAAATTGAAAAGTGGCTATACAAATGTGATAGAATTAATACTGTGCTATGAGAAATGATGAAAATGATGGTATAAGAGGAATGTGGGAAGATTTATATGAACTGATGCAGAGTGAAGTAAAGAGAACAAAGGGAATGACAATACTTTAAAGACAAATAACTATTTCTGACCTTGTTTCTGCAGTCCTTAACGCTTAGTAGCTAGCATGCATTAAGTTATGTTCTTAATGGAATAAACCAATATATTAACCCCCCCCCTTCAAAATTCTTCTATGCTTCTACTTTTTAAGCTTTGTACAAATCCCCAATTCCTCTTTTTAAAGATACATTTTTATTTTTAATTATTAAGCATTTTTTCTCATTCCCGACAATAGCACAATTTTCTTACACCTCCTGCTTTTTTGCCTTTTATAACCCTGGAATTCCTATCATAGGTTTCTTTGTACAATACAGTTAGCTTTGTTCTGCAGTTACATTATCTGAATGTTAGTTACCACTGAACTATACTAGTTGGAAAATCTTCAGCTTATCACTCCCTGAATATGATGTGCCTGAATACATTGATGGCCTAAGAGGTTACTGAAATTAGTATGAACCAAATTCCCCTCTCACTCCCAGTCGATCTCTGGATGCTGTACCTGCAGTACCGCCCAAAGAGATCTCTGAAGTCCTAAACTGGAAGGAGCTCACCTCACCTCACTCAGGCTGCAGTGCTGTTGTCATTTTCCTTTATTGGTTTTTTCTTATCATTTAACTCTTCTACAATGTCTGCTGTTTGCTATCTCCATGACTACTGCTTCTATTTTGGTTTACTGTTCTCTTCTTTTTTCTTTATTTCTCTCCTTTCTGAAATTACTTTCTGTAGACTTTTAGAGACTTGCTTATATACATGTTATATCTCCCCAGTGGGACTTAACTTTCTTGGGGCAGGGACTGTTTGGTTTTGGTCTATGAATCACAAGTACTTACACCATGGTGCCTTAAGCAGAACAGGGGTTAAATAAAGCACTGAACTAGAGTTTAGGAGCCATTGACAACTAGAAATGCCCTCTCTTTCCTATAAGTTTTCTCACATTTTTTTTAGCTTAATTGTGAAAGAGACTATTAAAGTCATGACCAGCTGATGAGACATTTAAAGTTGCTGGACATCTGACCTCCAGCTAATATACAGGCACATGCTTTTCTGAGCAGTGGTGACATGGCATACCACAAACTTAACTGATCAATTTATGAACTATATAACAGAAGTCCCTTTTTCATTTTTTCTGTCTAGGTGAAATACAACCAAAAACCTTAACAACATTTGAAAAAAACAAACTTGTGTAGCATCATTAAAAACCATTAAATTAATTGGGGGTCTTGTGACAACTGAAAAAGACAGCAGTTATACATTTAGCAAAATGGACAAACACACTTTACAATACCTTTTAAAGCTTCCGTTTCTATGTCTATCAATGGCTTCCCCACAAGGGCAATCTGATCTACAGCATAGTAGAGTTTTCTAATGATACCATCATAGCGACTAGTGATGGTGACAGAAGCTTTATCACTCTGCACTTCACAGATGCTATCAAACTGAGACACAGTATCTCCTTCTTTTACATACCTAAAAGGAAAAATACAAAATTACACAAACAATTTAAAATACAAAAACATTCTAAGAATATATATGCTCTATGAGGTCACATTGATAAGCTGTCTCACTTAGTATTACGTCTCTGAGGGAACAGTTATTTTGTGCTCATTTGCTGAGGATGCTGTCCACATCAACCCAAGAAACCTAGTTATATCCCAAACAGCCCTAACTGACCTTAAACCAAGTATCTATTAATTAATCTAAATATTTCTTAAAACTAATATTTTCTGTTCTGTATCAGTTTCCTCATGTGTAAAATGAATGGGTTGGAGTTGATAACCTCCATGTTGTCTTCAAGTTCTAAATCCTTTAATCCCAAGATCTCTTAAGAAAATGGCTTCCAAGATATACATGCGAAGTAGTACTTTCTTTTATACTTCTGTCTATGAACTTTCAAAGGCTGCCCTTCACTAAAAATTTTGGAATCTGTTCAACAAACTCATCTTCCCTATCCAGTCCCCTCCCAATTCTGCACACTCCAGTTTTACTCATTTTGAGTTTTCACCTTTCTAGACTAAAAAAGATGAGGACAGCGGGGTAACATGAGAAGGCAGGAGTGATCCAGTTTTTCAAATGTTTGCTATTTCCATAACTTGGCATCCTCAGCAAATGAGGTGAGTATGAGGAAGTAGGTTTTGTTTTACTTTATTTTTTTAAATGAGGGTTTTGGAGAGGGGGAAAGATGACATTTAAGTTAAGTGGAAATTTCTGCATCTAAAGAAAACTTTCATGATGATTAGTTACAATTTTATAACAAACTTTCAGGTACAAGATAAAACAAAAGTAGTTGTCATTTCAGCATGGGCTAAACCACGGACTTCAATAACTTTTTTACTATCAAATTTATAAACATTAGGCTTGAATACAAGTCTTAGGTCCTCATAAATGCTTATTCAAAAATACCTAAATAGTTACACTGTTATTAGACACTGAACTCAGCGGTTCATTTCTACCTTCTGGGGATTGAGAGCATGTAAAAAGGAATATATAGAGAAGAAAATGTTCAAGAAAGTTAAAAAAAAAAAGGACAAACACAATAGTCAGGTTTTCAAATATCTATGTAAAATTGCTATTTTATGCTACCAAGTATATTGCTGGATGGGGCAGCTAGGCAGTGCAATGGATATAGTGCCAGGCCTGGAGTCAGGAAGACTTAGCTTTCTGAGTTCAAATCTGGTCTCAGACACTTACTACCTACCTATGTGACCCTGGGCAAGTCACTTAATCCTGTTTGCCTCAGTTTCTCATCTGTAAAATGAGCTGAAGAAGGAAGTGGCAAACTACTCCAATATCTCTGTCAGGAAAACTCCAAATGGGGTCACAAGTTGAACACAACTAAAACATATTGCTGGAACTAGTTCTTTATGTTCACAGTTGAAAAAGCTATTTCCTCTATAACATGTGACAGCTCAGTGGCACAGAGCACCAGGCTTGGAGTCAGGAAGACCAGAATTCAAATTTGACCTCAGACGCTTACTAGTTGTGTGACCCTGAGCAAAGTCATGTAATCTGGTTGCTTCAGTTTCCTCACGTGTAATACGGGTTAAGAATAGCACCTAATTCCAGGGTTATTGTAAAGATTAAATGAGATAACTGTAAAGTGCTTAGCATAGTGCCTGGCATACAGTAAGCGATATATAAATGTTAGCTATCATTATTATTATTCAATGTAAAAATGAACCCTGTTTATGATTATTCAAATGATTATCTTCTAAGTATTGAGATTTTTCAAGAAAAAGGTATAGTCAACTTACCATTCTTTAATTGTCACTTCTGTAATCCCTTCCCCAATGTCTGAGAGTTTAAACTGAAGGATTTGTCCATTTACAGCTTCAAAGAAAAGAAACCATCATAAATGTATACCCCATACATAAATACATTAACACCATTTGTCCTCAATGATTTCAGAATGTTTTCAATTCTAACTTCTGATTATATTCTCAAAAGATCCCACAAGGTTGGAAAGGGAAAGAATTACGTTTTTTTTCACATGTCAAAAGCTTTGATAATTTGTTCAAAGGTACATAGTAAGTTGACAAAACAACAATTAGAACCATGTGTCCTGACAAAACATAGTATTATTTCTATGGAAGGCCCTTCCAACAAATTAATAGTTTAATGAATCAACTAATAGTCTTCATATAGTCAAATAAAGGAGATAATGAAAAGCCTTGAGAGAGGAGTAACTTGATAAGGGAAAATTGTGCCAATTGATAGCAAGAATCTAAAGAAACTTGCTTCTGGTTGCTTTTTTATACAAGTTGGATTGGAAGATATCACTTATTATAGTTTCTTATTAGATTTCTTGATGGTTATTTGGTCTGGTGCCAATTTCAGGGCTTTGTCAAAGTAGATATGAGGAAGCAGAGAGGCCTACCTCTCATTCAGGCAATCCGTTTGGTCCAAAGTCCTTTCTTCCCTTTCCCTTTCATTCCAGCCCCCTTGCTTTCATTTACTTTGCCTCCTCAGGAACCTCACCTGGCATCTCACACATCAAGGCAGCAGTTCTAGTAGTATACACTGGTAGTCCTTTTAGACTCAGCGAAGCCGTTTGGTTCCTGGCCACCTGAATATTAAAAGACCTAGCCAAGTCGGAACTGGCTACGGAGAATACACCCAAACTCTGAGAGCAAGTGGGACAACTCTCCTGAGAGTCTTGGGGGCAGGGGTGGGGTGGACAAATAAGAGCAGCATTTTGTATCCCTTTAACTTAGAATTAGATTCTTTTAATGTTTCAATTAGTAAAGTATTTTTTAAATTATTTTTTATGCTCTATGAGTGACTCGGTGTATTTTAAATCCAAAGCCTGAATTACTATATAGGCCTGGGTTAAGCCTTGCCCTCAACATTCTGTTACCCAGTATTTTAGCTATTCCTCCTACTATACCAATCGGAAAAGCACACCATGCTCTCCAACTCATCATGTTGCAGAAGACCAGGAAATATGGCAGTTCCACCCAGACTATGTATCACTGAAGCCCAGAACCTTGCTCAGTATTTGTCCTTAGAGTGGAGAAAACTGTACAAAAAAAATACCATCTGCAATGGGTCAAGCTCAAAGAACATCTTTATATAATAGGTTATTTAATTGGTTATTTAAGGCAGAAATTAGTTTACGGAGAGTCTCCCCAGGAGACAGGTTCCTTAGCTCTGACAGTAGTTTTGATTGGTTTGAAGAATGTTCCCTGCTAACTGTTGTGTCCCCAGAATAATCATCATGCAGGAAAGGAGTGCCATGAAGAGCAGCTGCTGCTGCTGCTCACTTTAAGACAGTTAACTTCTATCCAAGTGTATCTTTAAATAAAACCTATACAAACCAACCAACCATGAGTGTGCTCTACTTCTCAGACCACGGGAATCCTTTAAACTCAGATTCCTAAAACTAAACACAATATACCAGAGATAGTCTGAACAGGAAACAATATACCAAGACTAACACATTCCTGGTCCTAGAAACTCTCTCTTGACAGCACCAAAATTGAATTAGACAGTCAGTCCAATAGCATTTATTAAGCATTTACTATATGCTTCCTTACTATGTACTAAGTTCTATGATACAAAGAAAGGCAGAAAACAGACCTTGCCCTCAAAGAGCTCACACTGTAATGGAGGAGTTAATATGTGAATAATTATGTACTGTACATACAAGGTAAATACAGAAGAGATGGAAGGCAATCTGACAGGGAAAGACACAGGCAGTAGGGGCACCAGGAAAGGTCTCCTACAGAAGGTGCAATGCTAGTCAAAACTGCAACAAGTAGGCCAAGGCTGCTAGACCAGAGAGTATGTGAAGTGTAAGAATGGAAAGGAAGAAAAGTCAGGTTGTAAAAGAGATTGAAATGACTGAGAAAACGTTATATTGGATCTTGGAAGTAAAAGGAAGCCCGTGGCACTCAGTGAGAAGAGAGGTGAGATATTCAGACATGCACCTGCGAAAAATCACCTTAGAAGCTCAGTGGACATGGTCTTCAACTGAGAGGGGGGAGGATGTCGGGGAAGATCAAAGAAAGACAAGAAAAGTATCAAACAAATACTCAGAGTGAGATAGTAAAGCAATTAGGGAGGAATAAGAAGTCGGTCTTGGGGCAGTAAGTGCGGACCAGAGACTTTGTTATGTAAATTTGTACTAAGCCCAGTCATTGTAGTTTTGAGAACTCCTCTAGACAAAAGATTAAAAATGGAGATTTTGGGAGAAAAAAATCAAACAAAAGAAAGGGACTATAGACTATTAGAGGTATCTTCCAGGGTGAGGAGGCTGTTAGATCACTATGGTGAAGGCAGCCTCCAGGATGAGGAGATACTGGAAATAGCAGAGAAAGAAGTATGGAAAGTCAGAAGCGGGAACCAAAGAATACTAAAGATGTAATTTATATAGATTTTAGCAAAGTACTTGATGAAGTCTCTCATGGCATTCTTATAGAAAAGATGGAAAAGTATTTTATAAATGACAGTAATTAGGTGAATTTGGAACTAGTTGAATGGTAACGCATAAAGAACAATGACTAAAGAGGCATTTTACCATTCTTTCACTGCTAGTGCCTTCCCTCAGATGCAGATTCTCCCTTTTCTACAAATTACACAGTAAATATGAGATAGCCATCTCACAATTCTATTTGATTCTCAGAGTGGAAGAAGGTCAGAGTATAGCAGGTTCATGTGAAGGCAACCAACCCCCAATATTAGAACAAATGAAATACAGATAAAGGAAAAGTGGAATAAATTCTTTTACTTACTCTCATAAATCCTATGTAATTACTTCCCAGATTCTTTAAAGTACTCTGAAGTGCAAGGGGGAAAATAATCACATGTGATACAAAACACTCATATATATTAAATGCTTCCTGCTAAAGTCCATACTTACTACTAGATGTCCTCAATAATCGATGTGGATGACTAAACTTGAAAGAAGAATAACCCAAGAGACATGTATATTTTGGCTTCACAACATGAACACTACTGCACATTTGAATATGATGAACACAACTCTAGAGGAATAAAAAGAAAAAGTTAAATTTTTGTAAAAATTATACTGATAGCTTCTTATCAAATATTTTAGTGTTAAGTTTATTTTAAATTAAAATAGATATTAAAAACTAGTTAGTTACATAAAGAATTTGAATGTGTAGCAATATAACAATAAAAACCACCCAACCTGTGCTGTAAGTTTTTTTAAATCACTTAGCAATAGCTAATTTCATTCATATTAGTTTATTTTCATAAGGATTTCTATATAAGCATGTAATACTGCCCCAACCAACATAATTTTATAATTATTATTACTACACCATAACCAAACAACACTACAAAAGATCATTTGGTGAATTACCCACTTAAAATGGTGTTCCTAATTCCTCCCTCCCCGTAACACCATTTCACCTAATCATTTCACTGTATTTTTAAAAATCTTTATGAAATCAACAAAAGCAGAAATATTTACAATAATGTGTTTTTAAACTCAGTCTGATGAAGAGATTTATGTGTCCTATTTAGTAGTTTCTTTCTTACAATTAAATTTATTTCCTTACTTAATCACAATTTTTTAGTATAGTACATTTTTATATAGTACATATATAGTATATATGCATATATAGTATATTTTTATAATATGTCCTATATGATACAAAATTAGTAAGAAATGTTAAGATTCCACCCAGAAACACCTGGCCGTGTAACCTTGAGCAAGTTACTTAACCCCAACTGCTTAGGGGCGGCCAGGTGGCTCAGTGAGTAAGAGCACTGGCTCCACTATCGGGATGACCTGGATCAAATCCGGCCTCTGATACTCAGTACCACACCCAGAAATAACTGGCCGTGTAACCTTGAGCAAATTATTTAACCCCGATTGCTTATAAAAAAAAAAGTTAAGATTCAATGTAATGAATGAAAAAAATGAATTATCAGAACTTAAAAGAACTACATGAAATTGGACTAGATAATCTCTAAGGTCTCTTTCAGTTCTAAAAACAATAATTATAGTAGCTTACATTTATACAATGCTTTCAGGTTTGCAAACCATTTCATTTACATTATCTTACTTGATCATCAAAACTCTGTGATATAAGTACTACAAACATTATTATCCCATTTACATAAGAGGAAGTTGAGCCTCAAAAAGGTTGACTTGCCTGACTGGATCCAAGCAGGTGATTACATCATGAGGCCTATGACTTGGTTAAAATGTTTTATTGTTATCCTGATAGATTTTCTTGCTGTAATTCAAAGTTATAACAATTACTTAATCATGACATTTGAGTAGAATCACTGAGTTTTAAGGGTGGAAGGACCTTAAGAGATTATCTAAGTCTAATGGAGGCTTTTATTGTAGATAATAAAATTAATGAACAAGTATTTATTAAGCACCTACTAGTCTAGTCACTATGTTAGACACTCAGGATATAAAGACAAAAATCAAAACTAGGTATTTATTTATATTCTACTTCAGGAAGTAATATGCACATATAATGCAAAAATAGATACAAAGACAATGACAGGTAATGAGGGGGGAGGAGAGAATAGGAGATGCCAACAACCAAGAAAGGTTAAATAATTTATCCAGGTTATGACAGCTGATTAGTAGCAGAGTCAGGACTAAAACCCAGACTCTTACTTCCCAGGACAGTGTTCTTTCCATTATACCAGGCTAGCCTGTCTTTAATGTAAGAGGGGTGTATACTACATTCTCCCCCCCGCCATGGCTCATACTTTTATCAGGTGACAATGCCCCTTTGCATTACAAAATCAATATATGTAAAATTTGAAGTTACAAAACCAATACGCATAAAATTGGCATGAAAAATTGGTATGAATAACTCAGATACCTTTGAATCAAATCAAAGGGATAAAATAGGTTCAAAAAAAGCTCTTAATCAGTTTGGAAGGAATGAAATACTTCAAGTCACTACATAAAATGAGATAATGCTATATGGGAATTAGATTGCAGCTGGATGAAGAAAATCAGTCACACCCCATGGGGCTTGCATAAAACAGTAAGCCAGTTGCAGAGTCCAATATTCCAAAAGCAGGCCAGCACAGGATAGAGCAATTCCTGCCAAGCCCTTGAAAGGAACTGTTGAGGAGGGTGGAGAGGGAATCTCTGATTCCTTCCCTTCTTTACCAAAAGATGACCTCGTGAAGTTCAAAAGATTAGATTTGAACTTCCTACTGGCAGGCATTCTTAGTGTTGCCCTGCAACAGCAATGGCTGGCAGTAAGCATTTGCACTAGGGGCCTAGGACAAATTAGACATATTTAGGGAAGGCAACCTCAAGGCTCCAGATCTAGTGGGAGAATGTGACAAAGAAAATGTCACCCTTAACTAAAGAAGCAAAGTAACTTTGACTAAACTGATATCAACTGAATAATCAATTGAGGAGGAAGCTGTGTGCCACACTATTGTGGGCTTGTACCCAACAAAACACCATCCCTAACTCCCTGAGGGAAAGAGTAGTCAGCCACCCTCTGGGGACCCAACCTGCCAATGCAGTGGAAGTTGGAAGAGTGAACCCAGAGAGGATGTCATGGGTTTTTGTTTTTTTTTTTTTGTTTGTTTGTTTTAAGCAATTGGGGTTAAGTAACTTGCTCAAGGTTACACGGCCAGGTGTTTCTAGGTGGGTGCTAAGTGTCTGAGCCTGTATTCGATCCCCAGGTCATCCTGACACTGGGGCCTGTGCTCTTACTCGCTGTGCTACCTGGCCACCCCAGGATGTCATGTTTTAAAGGCAATTTTTCTTTATGAATATTCCTGAAGGTTTTTTCATTATATCGTGGAATGCAAAATTCACCATAATACTTATAAAATTATACTTATGTTTCATTATCAAGACACTGGGAAGTATGTAAACAGAAAAATATAAATTAAAACAACAACGGCAGATATATACTAATTAAAATAACAATGGCAGATACATAGACAAAAACATGGTCAAAACTCTTGGGTCTCTTATATCACCTGTTGGACTAGGAAGAGAGCTATTTTATGATGCCCACTCTGTCTTCTTTGGAAAACCACAGAGCCAGGCACATAGTAGGCACTTATAATAAATGCTTGTTGGCAAGAAAAATTCTTATTTTTTTGTAAGGTCAACAAAATGAGGCTAAATATAAGAAAAAAGGAATTACAAAGTCTTAAGTGCTATAATTTGTCTTTTAATGCTTTTCTATTGATCTCTCTTCTCATGGTTCACAAGGTTCTCTCTACTCCAATACTCATTTTCCTTACTATCCTGTGTTGTCCCCATCCCCAATAAAGCTGGATTAGTTTCTCTCATGGACTTGGGAGGATTCAGGATACCAGAAGAAAGAACAATATGTAAAATTTAAAGAAATAAGTAAGCCTAGATAATAATAGCTAACATTTTTTGTTGTTTAATCGTTTCAATCATATCTAACTCTATGTGACTCCATCTGGGCTTTTCTTGGCAAAGATACTGGAGTAGTTTGTCATTTCTTTCTCCAGTTCATTTTAAATGTTTAAATAAGCATTTAATGTTTATTAAATGAGGAAACTGAGTCAAACAGGACTAAGTGACTTACCCAGGGTTACACGGATAGTAAATATTAAGTGTCTAAGGCCAGATTTGAACTCAAGAAAATGAGTATTCTTGACCCCAGGTCCAGCACTCTATCCACTGCGCCACCTAGTTGCCATTAGTATTTATATAGCCCCTAAAGGTTTGCAACACCCCCTGCATCATCACTGCCATTTTGTGTCAGAGGGGCTTGTGTAGCTCAGTAAAACCATGAGCTATGCCATGCAAGGTTACCCAAGATGGACAAGGCATAGGGGAGAGTTCTGACAAAAGGTGATCCACCAGAGAAGGAAATGTCAAACTATTCCAGTATCTTTGCCAAGAAAACCCCATGGACAGTATTAAAATGATAAAAGAGATGACATTGGAAGATGAGCCCCTCATGTCATAAAGTGTCCAATACACTACTGGGGATTAGCAAAGAACAACTACAAATAACTCCAATACTAAAGAAGTGGCCGGGCCAAAGTCAAAAGGAAGCTTAGCTGAAAATACATCTGATGACCAAAGGAAAGTTTAAAGCTGTAAAGATCAATACTGCACAGGAACCTTGAATGTAAGATCTACGAACTTAATAATAAATAAATAATAAGCTGGATATAGTCAGGAGATGGAAAGATTAAACATCAACATCTTGTGTCAATGACCTTAAATGGATGGGAATGGGTGAATTTAATTCAGACAATCGCTACACAGGCTACTGTGGACAAGAATTCCTTGTGGGCAATAAAATTAGTATGCTTCATGGTCAATAAAAGGGTGAGAAAAGCAGAACAGGGGTAAAATCTCAAAATCTCAAAAATGACAGAAGGGTATCTGTTTGAATGTAAGGCAAACTGTTCAACATCTCAGTAATACAAGTTTGTGCTCCAACCACTGAAGCTGAAGAGGGAAAAGGTGATCAGTGCTATGAAGACCTGAAGCATTTTCTAAAAAAAAAAGACACCAAAAAAAAAAAGGAGGTCACATTCATCATAGGGGATTGGAATGCCAAAGTAGGAAATCAAAAGATAACCAGAATAACAGGGAAGTTTGGTCTTGCAGTACAAAATGTAGCAAGGCAAAGACTAATAGAGTTTTGTCCAGATAGCCCCACTGGTCATGACACCCTCTTTCAATAACCCAAAAGGCAACTCTACACATGGACATCACCAGATGGTCAATATAGAAATAAGAATGATTACATACTTTGCAGCCAAATATTAAGAAGTTCTATACAGTCAATTAAAACAAGACCTAGGGCTTACTGTGGCTCAGAGCATGAACATCTTATCACAAAATTCAGATGTATATTGAAGAAAGTAGGGGAAAATATTAGATCATATATATGTATATATATATGACCTAAATTAATATCCCTTATGAATATAAGGTAGAGGTAATGAATAGATTTAAGGGGTTATAACTGGAAGACAGAGTGCCTTAAAGAACTATGAACAGTGGTTTCCAATGTTGTACAGAAGGCAGCAACAAAAAACATTCCAAAGAAAAAGAAGAACAAGAAAGCAAAATGGCTGTCTGATCAGGCTTTACAAATAGCTGAGGAAAGAAGGAAAGTGAAAGGTAAAGAAGAGGAAAGATACATCCAGTTGAATGAAGAATTCCAGAGAATGGCCAGGAGAGATAAGAAGGTTTTCTTAAATGAGCAATGCAAAGATATAGAAGAAAACAAGAGAATGGGAAATACCAGATCTCTTCAAGAAAATCAGAGATATCATGAGAATTTTTCATGCAAAAATGGGTACGATAAAAGACAAAAATGGTATGGACTTAACAGAAGCAGAAGAGATTAAGAAGAAGTGGCAAGGGGTGGCCAGGTAGCACAGCGAGTAAGAGCATGGGCCCCAGTGTCAGGATGACCTTGGGATTGAATCCAGGCTCAGACACTTAGCACCACACCCAGAAATAATTGGCCGTGTAACCTTGAGCAAGTTACTTAACCCCAATTGCTTTAAAAAAAAAAAGTGGCAAGACTACACAAAAGAACTATACAAAAAAGATCTTAACATTATCAATATCCAATAATTATAATGGTGTGGTTACTGATCTAGAGTCAGAGCCTAGAGAATGAACTCAAGTGAACCTTAGGAAGAACTGCTAACAATAAGCCCTAGTGGAGGTGACAGAATTCCAGCTGAGCTACTTAAAATCCTAAAAGCTGAGGCAGAGCCAAGATGGCAGCACAGAAGCAGGAAAACTCCCTGAACTCCCCCCATAACCACCTCAAAAACCTATAAAATATGACTCTAAACAAACTTTAAAGCTACAGAACCCATAAAGTGACAGAGAGAAACAAATCCCCACTGAAGGCAGCTTGGCAGGCCAACAGAAAGTGTCATCACAGCCCGCTGGGAGAAAAGCCTGGCCACCCATGCACCCACAGAGTTCAAGGCGGCCCCAACAAGCCACAGCTGGAGGGACTTTGGGAGAATGGATCACCAGCAGCTGTGCAGGTTCCTAGAATTATCAACACATAAATGCCAAAGGCAAAGTAAAAGGTCAGTGTGGACTTTAGGAACAAGAGGATTGAGAGTGCTGTCTGGCCTCTGCCCCCAGAGGGAGAAGCAGCTGAGGTGCAGCAGCTGCGGAGCCGCCACCAAGTGGCTGCTTCAGAGCTCCTGGCTTGCAGATTGTAGGGGGACCAAGTGACCATTCTGAGGGGAATCGCTCTTGCTTTAACCTTCTTGGATCTGGATAGCTGTCTAGGGTCGAGGTCTTGGGATGCATAACCAGGTGTCAGAGGCTGTGGAGGCTTCAGAGAGGGCACCCAACTAATAGCTCCGGCAGCTGCAAAAACCCCAACCATTTGGGACAAAGCTCTCCTCTCTGGAAGCAGAGTTCTGCTGTGGCAAAAAGCTCAAAAGTCAAATAATTGAGTGGCAACATGAGCAAGCAAAGAAAACAAAGCAAGCACAGCAATCTAACTTTGGACTCCTTTTTGGGGGGACAAAAAGGATCAAAGCATGGAACAGGAGGAAGTCAATGAAGTCAGAAGTCCTGCACCAAAACCTTCCAAGAAAAATATGAATTGGTTACAGTCCATAGAGGAGCTTAAGAAAGATTTTGAAAACCAAATAAGAGAAGTGGAGGAAAAATTGGGAAGAGAAATGAGAATGAGGCAAGAAAATCATGAAAAGAGAGTCAATAACATGACTGAAGAAAATAACACCTTAAAAACAGACTAACTCAAATGGCAAAATAGGCTCAAAAAGCCAATGAGGAGAAGAATGCCTTAAAAAGCCAAATTGCCAGATGGAAAAAGAATCTCAAAAGCTCACTGAAGAGAATAATTCCTTCAGAATTATATTGGAGCAAATGGAAATTAGTGACTTTATGAGAAATCAAGATACTATTAAACAGATCCAAACAAATGAAAGAATAGAAGGCAATGTGAAATACCTCATTGGAAAAACCACTGACCTGGAAAATAGATTCAGGAGAGATAATTTAAAAAATATTAGACTACTGGAAAGCCATGATCAAAAAAAGAACCTAGAAATCATCCTTCAAGAAATTCTCAAGGAAAACTGCCCTGATGTTTTAGAACCAGAGGGCAAAATAGAGGTTGAAAGAATTCACCGATCACCTCTTGAAAAAGATCCCAAAAAGAAAACTCCTAGGAATATTATAGCCATGTTCTGGAGTTTCCAGATCAAGGAGAAAATATTACAAGCAGCCAAGAAGAAACAATTTGAATATTGTGGAAACACAATCAGGATAACCCAGGATCTGGCAGCATCTACACTCAGGAATCAAAGGGCTTGGAATATGATATTCTGGAGGTCAAAGGAGCTGGGATTAAAACCAAGAATCACCTACCCAACAAAACTGAGTATCATGTTTCAGGGGAAAATATGGTCATTCAGTGGAACGGACTTTCAAACATTCTTGATGGAAAAACCAGAGTTGAATAGAAAATTTGACACTCAGATACAAGAAGCAAGAGAAACATGAGAAGGTAAACAGGGAAAAGAAATTATAAGAAACTTATCAAAGTTGAACTATTTATATTTCTACAATGAAAAATGATCATTGTAATTTATGAAAGTTTTCTCAGCAGAACAGTAGAAGGATAGGTGAAGGGAATATATATGTGTGTGGGTGTGGGTGTATATATACATATAAATGTCTATATAGGAGGGTATATGGGCATATGAATACATATGTGAGTGTGTGTATATATGTGTACAGGTATACATAGACAGAAGGCACAGGACCAATTGAATAGGAAGAGATGATACTTAAAAGGTGAAATTGAGAGATGAGAGAGGAATATAATGAGAGGAGATAAAGAGAGACAGAATGGGGTAAATTTTCTCATACTGAAGAGGTAAGGGAAAACTGTTACAATGGAGGGGAAGAACAGGAAGGCAAAAGGGAATCAGTCAACCTTACTCTCTCTGAATTTGGCTTAGGGAGGGAATGACATATACACTAAATAGGGTATCTCACCCTACAGGAGAGTAGGGGGCAAGTAGTAGGGGAAGGGGATGAAAGGGGGGATAATGGAGGGGAGGGCAGCTTGGGGTGGAGGGTAGTTAGAAGCACACACTTTTGAAAAGGGACAGGATCAAAGTACAGAATAGAACAAGTGGGAGGCGGGATAGAATGGAGGGAAATATAGTCAGTCTTTCACAACATATCCAATATGGAAATGTTTTATGTAGCTACACATGTACAACCTATATTGAATTGCTTATCTTCCCAGTAAGGGTGGGTGATGAGGGAAGAAGGGAAAGAATCTGGAATTCAAAGTTTTAAAATCAAATGTTTAAAAAAATATATCATTTTTTTACATGCAACTGGGAAATAAGATATACAGGTACTGGGGTATGGAGATCCATCTTGCCCTACTGGAAAGTCAGAGGGGGTATGGGGAAGGATATAGGAAAGAGCAAATTGGGGGAGGGGGTATACCGTGGGATCACTGTTTTGGGGTGGTGGGTAGGGGAAAGATGGGAAGAAAATTTGTAACTCACAATCTTGTGGAAATGGATGATGTAAACTAAAAATAAACATAAAATTTAACTTAAAAAATATAAAGGCCAAACTTAACCTGAAAAAAAAATCCTAAAAGCTTATGCTATTAAAGTGTTGCACTCAATATGTCAGCAAATTTAGAAAACTTAACAGTGGCCATTGAATTGGAAAAGATCAGTTTATGTCCCAATCCTAAGGAAGGGCAATGCCAAGGAATGTTCAAATTACAGAATAACTGTACTCTTTTCATATGCTAGAAAGGTTATACTTAAGACTCTGCAATATGTGAACCAAGAATTATGAAAAGCGCAGGCTGGTTTTCAAAGAGGCAGAGAAACTAGAGACCAAATTGTCAACTTTCACTGGATTATAGAGAAATAAAGGGAATTCCAGAAAAAACATTTATTTCTGTTTCACTGACTACACCAAAGTCTTTGATTGTGTGGATCACAACAAAATATGGCATGTCCTCAAAGAAATGGGAGTACCAGATCATCTTGTCTCTTGAGAAACCAATATGCAGTCCAAGAACCAACACTTAGAACTAACACAGAACAACAGATTGATTTAAGATTGGAAAAAGAAGTACATCAAGGCTAGAAAGTGTCACTTTCTTTATATAATTTATATGCAGAGTGAAATGCCATATGCATGTGAAATTCCAGGCTAAATGAATCAAAAGTCAGAATTAAACTTGCTGAGAGAAACATCAACAACCTCAGATAATGCAGACAATATCACTCTGATGGCAGAAAGTGAAGAAGGATTAAGAAGTCTCTTGATTAGGGTGAAAGAAGAGAGTTTAAATTGGCTTGACAGCTTAACATAAAAAAAAAACTAAGATTGTGCCATACCAACCAAACTACCAAAAATTATATTATAGAGCTAGAAAAAATAATAACAAAATTCATCTGAAAGAATAAAAGGTCAAGAATATTAAGGGAATTAATGAAAAGAAATGCAAAGGAAGGTGGCCTAGTGATACCAGATCTTAAATTGTATTATAAAGCAACAATCATCAAAACCACTTAGTACTGGCTAAGAAAGAAAGTGGTCGATCAGTAGAAAAGGTTAGGTACACGAAACACAATAGTCAATGACTATAGGATTCTACTGTTTGATAAACCCAAAGACTCTAGTTTCTGGGATAAGAACTCATTATTTGACAAAAACTGCCAGGAAAACTGGAAAACAGTATGGCAGAAACTAGGCATAGACCAATGTCTTATACCATATACCAAAATAAAATCAAAATGGGTACATGAATTAGATATAACAGCTGATAATAAGCAAACTGGGAGAGCAAGGAATAGTTTACCTGTTAGAGTTATGGATAAGGGAAGAATTTATGCCCAAACAAGAGATAGAGAACATTATGAAATGCAAAATGTATAATTTTGATCACATTAAATTGAAAGGTTTTTGCAAAAAAGCCAATGCAACCAAAATTAGAAGTGAAACAGAAAACTGGGAAAGAATTTTTATAATCAATGTCTGATAAAAGCCTCATTTCTAAAATATATAAAGAACTGAGTCAAATTTATAAGAATACAAGTCATTCTCCAAGTGATAAATGATCAAAGGATATGAACAGGTAGTTTTCAGATGAAGAAATTACAGCTATCTATAGTCATATGAAAAAATGCTCTAATTCATTATTGATTAGAGAAATGCAAATCTACACAACTCCAAAGTACCCTATCACAATGTTTAGATTGGCTAAGATGACAAAACAGGAAAATAATAAGTGCTGGAGAAGATGTGGGAAAATTGGAATGCCAATACATTGCTGGTGGAGTTGTGAACTGATCCAACCTTTCTGGAAAGCAATTTGGAACTACGCCCAATATAAAAATGTGCATACCCTTTGACCTAGCAATACCACTTCTGAGTCTATGTCCCAAAGAGATCATACAAATGGGAAAAGATCTCACTTGTACAAAAACATTTACAACAACTCTTTTTGTGGTGGCCAACAACTGGACATTGAGGGCATGCCCATCAATTGGGGAATGGTTGAACAAGTAAGAACTGTAAGAAATGGTGAGCAGGTGGACTTCAGAAAAACCTGGAAAAACTTGCCTGAACTGATGCTGAGTGAAATGAGCAGAACCAGGAGAACATTGTATACAGTAACAGTCAAATTGTGCAATTACTAACTTTAATAGACTTATCTCTTCTTAGCAATGCAAGGATTCTAAGACAACTTCAAAAGACTCATGATAGAAAATGCTGTCCACATCCAGAAAAAGAACTATGGAGTCGAATACAGATCAAAGCATATTATTTGCTCTCTCTCTCTTTTTTTTTTTTAATTTCTTCTTTCTCATGGTTTCTCCCTTGGATTCTAATTCTTCTTTACAATTGACTAATGTGAAAATAGGTTTAATATGAATATATATGTAGAGCCTATATCAAATTACATGCCATCTTGGTGTGCGGGGGAGGGGAAAGATGGGGAGAAAATTTGGAACTCAAAATCTTATAAGGTGAATGTTGAAAACTAAAACTAAATAAATTTATGGGGGAAAAAAAAAAAAACAAAACTAAGATCTTGTTAACTGGTCCCATCACTTCCTGGCAAATAGAGGGAGAAAAAAATGGAAGCAGTGTGTCCGTTTCATATTCTTGGGCTCAAAGATCACTGTAGAAGGCAAATGCAGTCATGAAATTAAAAGATGCTTGCTTCTTAGACTGAGGTAGGATTTGAACTCATGACTCCAAGTTCTTGCCACATAGCTACCTCAACTAAGTGTATGCAACAACTTGAATCAAAATCTGAAATTCTGAAAACATAAAATTTCACTTATGAAATTCTTATTTCTGTTGTTTTTTTAAACAAGTATAATTTGTCTCTATCCTTGGGAGATGTCCAGTAGGCAGTGGGAGATGTTAGTCTGATGGTCAGCAGAGAGGTTGGGTAACCAGGTAAATAAGTAGATTGGAGAATCAGCAGCATAAAAATGGTAATTAAATCCATGAGAAGTGATAAAATCACCAAGTAAAGCCAAGTAAAATAGTATAGAGAAAAGGGACCACAACAGAGCCTTGTTCAACATTCACACATCAAACCTGTGACAAGCAACATACCACACAATGCTGTCAGGAAGACTGGATTTGAATCACTCTTCTGATGTCTATACAGTTGGAAAGATCACTTAACCTTTGTTAGCCTCTGTTTTCTCATCTTTAAAATGGCAGTATCTACTCTCATATGATTATTGTGAGGTTCAGATGGCAGAATGTAGGTTAAAGCATTTTTCAAACTTTTCAACACTCTACAGATGGCAGTTCAGCATTGCCTTCTCAATATGCCTGACAAAACATGGTACAGAGTCAGTGCTAAAAATGGAAAAATAAGAGCAAATGTAAATCCCAAATACATACACGTATAACATCACCCACCAGGGGTACAAACAAGTGAAGAGTTTTTGCTTTCAAAAAGCTGACATTCTACTGGGGGATATGACATGTTCAGCAATAGAGAGTAGATACATACAAAAAGGACACAGAGTAAATGGGATGTGGGACACTAATAGCTGTGTCAATTAAAAAGGCCTATCAAAGGTAGTGAAATTTGTGCTAAGCTTCAAATATGTACATTACTGCAAAAAATAGTTTTTCAGTCTGAGGAAGTCATTAAAATCCCCTGAGAGGTGGGTTAGTGTAGTAGATCCTTGCAGAAGTTCAAAAGACCTCCATTCTTCTAGTTCTGGTTCTGCCATTCACTAACAGTGATTTGGGCCTCAATTTCCTCCAATGAGGGCTGGGCTATGTGATTTTTAAAGCCTCTTTCTGCTTAAATTAAAATTCTATAATCCTAAACATTTTAGGGAGTAAGCTTTCAAACCCAAGGTTGACCACTGCTTCGGTAAGGCTTTCCTATTTAGCAAAATATTCACCAAAATGCAATCAAAGTAAAATAGTCTCCACATAACTCCGATTCCTAGCAGGATTCACAGAGATGGAATTTTGATTTGGGGATGATTCATGGGTTTCAATACCTGTGACCATTATTTTTTGTTCTTTTGTTAATATAAACAATCCAAAATGGCCTGAGTATAACTAAATATGAATTCTCAGGATATAAATTCTGTGCTAGTATGCTAATTTCTATTAGAAAAAAATAGTTTAAATTCTAATTTACTTAAGAGTTCTTTTAGTTTTGCTAATTTCAGTAATAATACACTACAGTGGGAGATAAAAACAGGGATAGGAGTTGAATCTGTAAATTCACCAGAATAAGTCATTCGAGGATAAAGAAACACCTACCAATGCACATAAACATCTTTTCTACAATTTAGTCTTAAAGACCTATAGATGGAGATACAGTAGTTTTTAAAAAAAAAAAAAACACTGGCAATGCTTGTAAGAAGGACAAAAGGAAAGTAGATAATATAGGAAGATAAATCAAAATATGTGCCAGGCACTAGAAATACAAAATCATAAATTAAATAGCTCTGTCAAGATTGAAGCCCAACCAACTTAAAAAAAAAAACAGAGAACAGTGCAATACATATGCTCATTTCAAAATTATATTATCATAAGGTAGTATGAGATAATAAGGTAAAAAGGTAATAAATAAGATAAATGAGCTTTCAGCACAGTGTCTGGCACATAGTAAATAAATGTTAGCTATTATTATTACTCCTTATTATCTGGCTTACATGTGGAATACATAATTTCAGAGAGTTTGTTTTTAAAATACGTATATTTTTATAACTGCATTTCTATATAACTGATTTCCTTTGTAACTCTATCTATATTATTTTATGCATTCACACACATTATTCTGAAAAGTCATCAAACTGTCAAAAGTTTCATGACACAAAAAAGGTTGAGTCCTTTACCTAAACAAAACTCTCTCCTTTTATGCAGGAAGAAACCAAGGTCTAGACAGCTGAAATGATTGCCCTCATGGTTTCATAAGGAGAAATAACACGTACATACACATAAAGAATAGGAATAGGGACAGGACTTGAGATTTAACTGCTATAAGAAATTACCAGATGAGGAAACTCCCTTCACCAATTCAGTCAGAAACCCTCACAACTTGCCAGACCTGAGATTTATAACCTTTTTTTTTGTGTGTCATGCACCCCTTTGGACTCCTCAGAAAAATGTTTTTAAATGCATAAAAGACATAGGATTACAATGGAACCCAGTTATATTGAAATACGGTTATTTTTTTAGTTTATAAGTTGTTTTGTTTCGTTTTTTTAAGTTCTTTTTTAAAAAAAACACAAAACTGTTTTGGAGAGTTGCCTATAACACAGAGAGGTCTCGAAGTTCCAGAGACAGGATGTGCACAAGTGGGAACTGAAACGACTTATTCTAAGAACACACAAAAGTACGGGCTGTCCCCAAAACTTAAAACCGCACCGAGACTTTGGGACACACTGTATATAAAGAATATGTGAAAAATAAACAAATTCAAGTTAATGTGGGGAATGGGGGGAGGGGTGTCAGGAAAATTACCACCATACAAGTAACACAGATACCTGAGTGGGTCCGGCTCTCGTGAGCGCTTCTCACACTCAGTTCTGCACATCTCTGCTCACCGCAGGCAAAGACAAGAAGCATTAGCGGCCCCAGTCTCGCCATCCTCCCTCCCGCTTCTGGACTGTGGGATGGGAGAGCACGTAGCCGGGGACCCGACACAGGCAGATCCACGCGGGGCAGGGAGGGTGGGAGAAGGGGTCGGGGAGGCAGCGGAGGCTACCGCAGAGGGAAGAACTAGGGCTGCCCCGCCGGTTTTGCCGGGCTCCGGGCCCGGGAGATCGGGCCATCGATCCCGCGAACGCAGGTGACAGGCAAGGGATGCCAAGGAAGGAGGATGCGGGGTGCCGAGGCCGAGCAGGGAGTGACAGGACCCGCGGGGGAGGTCATGTCACTAAGGAGGACTAGGACCGGCTGACCAGCGGTACGCAGCCGGAGGGCACCGGGGTCCAGGCCGAGAGCGCCGCTCGTCCCCTCCCCGGGGCTCCCTGTCCCTGGTCCCCAGCTGGGGTTTCTCTCTCTTTAGTCACCCCCTCCCCAAGATTCGCAGCGACCCCTCACCCAACTCGCGAGAGGATAAACCCACGCTCTGGGCCCGGCACACCCGGGGGCCGCATCCGCGCGCGTCCGTAGGTCCCTCCAGCCTTACCAGATGCCGGGCGCTCCGACTCCAGCTCCTCAGGACCCTCGCTGCCGCCATCTTAGCCCGGAAACAGCCCCTGCTTCCCCACGCCGGGAGCCGCCTGCAAGCGGCACCTTAGGATGGGGCGAGGAAACGAGCCTCCCCCTGGACAGCCAATCAGGAGAGGGAGCGCAAGCCTCCCCTGAAGCGACCAATAGGAACGCTAGGGTGGGGCCTGGGGTAAACACTGGGAGGCGGGGGGATGATGAGGGAGAGATTGGTCACCACAGG
This sequence comes from Petaurus breviceps papuanus, assembly GCF_028583685.1. Lineage (NCBI taxonomy): Eukaryota > Metazoa > Chordata > Mammalia > Diprotodontia > Petauridae > Petaurus > Petaurus breviceps. Next base: position 58,721,721 of record NW_027185798.1, on the reverse strand, counting down.
GCTATCTAGGTGAGGAACGTTTCATTCCTCGACCCCATCTCTAGGGGTGTGTGTCTGTGTCTATGTGTGCCAAGGCAGCCAGTTACTCAATAAGCATTTATTTTATATTTTAAGCTACTTTTATGCTCTGGGCACTATGCTATTCGCTGGGGATACAGAAAGAGGCAAAAGTTTACAGTCTAATGGGGGATGACATGCAAACAAACATATATGCAAAGCAAGCTATATACAGGATAAATAGGAAATAACAGAGGGAAGGCACTAGAATTGAGGGGTTGGGGAAAGCTTCCAGTAAAAGACGAGAGGTCAGTAGACAAAGCAGAGGAGGGAGGGCATTCCAGGCATGGGAAACAGAGAAAATGCAGGAGCCGGGAGATGGAGTGTCTTGGTTGTGAAACAACAGGCCAATGTCACTGGATAAAGAGTACAGGGAAAGAAGACAGACAAAGGGGTGTAAGAAGACTGGAAAGACTGGGGTGGGGGGTTATGAAGAGCTTGAAACACGAGAGAATTTTATATTTGTTCTTGGTGGCTATAGGAAGCATCTGAATTTTTTTAATATGGGAGGGGGAGACACTTTAGGAAAGTGGCTTTGGTGTCTGAATGGAGGAGGGATTGGAGTGGGGAGAGACTTGAGACAGGCTGACCTATCAGCAGGCTATTGCAATAATCCAAATGCGAGATAATAAGGACCTGCACCAGAGTGGTGGTGGTGTCAGAGGAGATGGTATGTATGGGAGGGATGTTGCAAAGGTGAAATAGATCTTGGCAACAGATTGTATGTGGGAGTGCCTGAGAAGTCAAGGATGAACTCACCAGTTGTGAGCTTGGAGGATGGAGAGGTTGGTGGTTCTCTCTGCAGTAATGTGTGTGTGTGTGTGTGTGTGTGTGTGTGTGCGTGCATGTGTGTGTAGCAAAGTTTTTTTCCTTTATACTAAAATGCTGAGAGGGAAGCAAAGAAAAATTTAGTTAAGCCAGTGTCTGCCCTCCGACCCTGCTTGGGTCAGTCGCTTAACCTCTCTAGAGCCCAAGCTCTAAGATTATAAATTTCAGAATAGCTGCTGCTATAAATTGGTAGAGGGAGTTTCCTCACCGGGAGTCCTTTTAGACCAATGAAATCTTAGGTCTGAAAAGGGGAAGGGGAGAATTAAAGCAATAAATTTCATAATAACCAATTCAGTTCAATTCAGCAAGCATTTGTTAACACTAGAAGGAACAGGAGTGTCAACTGACAGAAAAAATTTATTATGGTTTACTTTGGAATAAAATTTTTCCCCTATTTCATTTTTTTCCTTATAGATAAAAAAAGCACACATGTCAATTGACTCAGCTTAAGAACTATTTTTATGTACTAGGTGAGGATACAAATACAAAACCCAATTCCTTACCTTTAAAGGGCTTACTATCTATTGGTGGATGTAAAATATATGCACAGACAAGTAAATATGTAGTATAAGCAAAGTAAATACAAAACAAAATTCATAAGTCACACAGATCCATAAGCACATTTGTTTTATTTTCTCTTTAGAGGCTGAGTGGCATAATACAAGGTGTCTCAAAAGAACTTGTACTCTAAAATTGCATTAAGACTATTGAGACACCTTGTACCTGAAATACAAGTCTTGAAATCAGGAAAACCTGGGTTCAAATCACTTTTGACACTTTAAACTCCCTGGAACATATCTACTAAGTCACAGACTCACAGGCCAATTGGTAGAGGGAATATCCCAGCCTGATAAATCACAAAGCCTTCCTATATCTCTTCCTTATGTTGTAGTCTCTTTGTAAGCAAAGACTACATTATTTCATGCCCTGCTTTTTACATTTTCACATTCTATAATGCCTACCTGGAATTTCTGATAATGTTTACTAACTTGGCCAGTTTCACAACCAGCTCAACTTTTTTATTTCTTCCTTCTAGGTAGTGTCTCGTCGACATAATTAGCTTTATATTTTCTAACCCAGAAAAGGCAAGAGTGTCTGAGTCCTATAGGGCAACGTAAGAGTCTTCCCTACCTCCTCTGAGCACTTCTTTGAGAATATCTGACACTGCTGAGCTGCTTAAGGCAGCTAGATGTCTCAGTGGGTAGGGTGCTAGGCCTATCGTCAGGAGTCCTGAGTTCAAATCTATCTCAGACACTTATTAGCTGTGCGATCCTGGATAAGTCACATTACCTCTGTGCCTCAGTTTCCTCAACTGTAAAATGAGAATCATCATAGCAACTAATTCCCAGGATTGTTATGAGAACCAAATGAGATAATATCTCTAAAGTGTTAGTATGCTGCCTGGCATGTAGTAGATGCTAAATGTATGCTGGTTCCCTTTGCTGCTGCAGAGATAATAGAATTACCATATGCCACTCCTAACATAATCATAACTGATTCTCCCTTTGGACAAAGATGCCAAGTTCAACTTATGGACTGGGAAAGGCACAGGAAAGATTCAGAGCAGTTCAACGACTAGAGTCAGTAGCAAAGACCACCAGAGCTGGGTGTAAGTAGCCTTAGTTGTCTTTGGTGATGAGTCAGCTCAGGAAAGGGAACTGTTTGGTCCAGCCCAGCTGTAAATTGTTGTATTAGCCAAGTCAGCACTGATCATGGGAGCAATGTTACCTGAGAATTAAACATGGTGGGGACTCTGCCAGAGAGAAAAGGACTCCCCAGGCCAGGAGGTACACCTTGTCTACATATGTTTTCTAAATGGGTACTTCTCTACCTTTGTTCTTTAAGTTTGATCCCATTTTTCCCAGTGTCTTCAGAAGTGAGAGTATACCCTCAGTTTGGCAAACATTTTTGTAATTTTTATCCTTGCTATTCTTTCTCAGGAAATGTCCTTTTGTAAAAGTTAATTAATATCATCTGGCTCATTAACGTTATGGAATAAATCAGCTGGGAGATCATAAGCAAAAATATTAGAAACTACAATCCTTCAGGGTTACCACTCATATCTGAGGAGTAGTCAGCCACCCTCTGAAGACTCAGACATTCCACTAATGATAGTGGAACTTGAAGGAAGTAGCTCCAGAGACAATGTTACATTATATGGAAGAGAGTAATATGGTATGTGACTAGAAAGAGAGTACGGCATCAGATTGTGAGAAGTCTAAAGGCCACACTGAGGAGGTTGAAATTTACTCAGTATATAATAAGGACCTTTGCACTGAGCAAAGGAGTAGCATGGCCAGATGAATCCAAAAAGAGAAAGGAATCAGAAAGTTGAATTAGGAAGATAGTAGGGCGTGATCTAGCCAAGTTATTCCTTTGCATAAAAATCTTCTTTTGTTGTTCAGTTATTTCAGTCCTGTTTGACTCTCTATGACCCCATTCGGGGTTTTCTTAGCAAAAATACTTGAGTAGTTTACCATTGCCTTCTCCAGCTCATTTCACAAATAAGGAAACTGAGATAAACAGAGTTAAGTGACTTGCCCAGGGTCACACAGCTAGTAAGTGTCTGAGACCAGATTGGAACTCATAAAGCTAAGCCTTCCTGGCTTCAAGCCTAGCATTTTATCCACCCTGCCACCTAGCTGCCCTATAAAAATCTTCTCTGGTTTCCCATTGACCATTAGGTCAAGGTCAAATTCCTTTGGAAATACCTAGGAGACTAGGGAGTTTAAAGTAGGTTCATAGTTTGTTTGTTTTTTTCTTTAAAGTCCAGGGTAATTTGTTATATGGATTCACATTGTCCTGTTACCCTGCTATTTTGGAGAGCTTAATTATGCCAATGATTAATGGGAATCAATAAACTCAGAGCCCTCCCTCATCACTAAGCAAACGATGGTCCCTCAGTTACACACATACACACACACTTTAAAAAGTCCCCTGGAGTGTGTGTCTCCACTTTTTATCCACATCTTCTATAGTTAAATACTCATTGTCTTTATCTGTAGACAAACCCCACCATAACAATACAAACAGATTCTGGATCGCAGGACCAACAACAAGATGGACTAGACATTTTCTCCTATACTCATGACTTCACAAACTCTTCAAAATGAGAATTATTTGGCAGAGATGAAGCAATTTCTGTTTATTCCATGTTCTAGGACACTAAGACCCAAAGAAGGCAAAAACCCCATGAACTAATAGCAGAGAACTTCAATAATCCCTAACCCTAAATTGTACTCACCTAGCACTTTTCCCCTACTACCCGCTATGCTCTGAGCAGCAAGGCCACAAAAGCAAACCCATGGGCTTTCAACAGAACTCAACTCTACACTCCAACCCCACATCTACCTTCATCAAGTGTCACGGATAGCCAAATTCCAAATGGCAGAAATGAGCTCAAGCTTTGGGGTGGCTAGGTGTAATAAGAATGTAAATTTTAAAGATCTTCCCTGCCCCTAGGCTAATGTGCACCTGAAGCCTGGGGTGGGGGAGGCTTGTTTTTCAGTACATACTTCTTGATTGGCCAGTGAGTCAATAAGGTTGTTACATTCTCTGAGCCAGGAGAAGGCGATGTGTAGCTTTGTTTTGGGACTCACTTTGAGAAGTATTCTGTGATTTGATCTGAATTCTGGGAAGCCGTTGTTGAGAGTCCCCCGGCTTTGAAAAACCCAGAATGTGGAAACCCAGATGTTGACTGGGTATGGATGTAATGGTTGGACAGTTTGGAAAGCTGTCTACTTGATGTTTCTGTCTTGATAATTATGCCTGTATACTTTGAGGTTCAGGGTGCTGACCTTTTCTCCTGAACAAGGTAAACGATATATGTCTGACTGATTAAAGTAAGCTTGTTAACCCATTTTGAGTTGCTTTCCTTTAACAAAGCAGATCCAAGAACCTGTGGTAGCTGCAAACCTTGAGGACACTTGGGGTGCTTGCCGCTATACTAGGTGGCGCAGTGAATAGTGCACCAGCCCTGGAGTCAGGAGGACCTGGATTCAGATCCGGCTTCAGACATTTAACACAAAAAAACTAGCCATGTGACCTTGGGCAAGTCACTTAACCCCAACTGCCCTCCAAAAAGACAAAAGAAATTAGCTCAAGCTTGCAATGCTCTATGTCACAGAGCTCAGTCAAAGATGGAGGAATAGAAGGAATGGAAGCAGATCATTTGTTCATGCACTACATCCTAACACCTGCCCACCTACCCCAAACTCTTCCCAAGGTCCTAGAGACCCAAACTCCAAACAGCAGAAATTTGCTCAGTCTCTGAGAGTGTGATAGATCTCTCCTCCATGGAACCAGAGAACTGAGGAGCAAGATCATTCCATTAAGCCTGAGGGAAAGAGCCTTGCACCTAGCTAGGACAAGTTCTGTCCCAACAGAGGCCACTTGGGCCAGAAACTGAGGTTGGTGAACTGTGAATTTTCCTGGAAAGGCAATTAGAAAGTTGGAAGGAGGGGCGGCTAGGTGGTGTACTGAATAGAGCACCAGCCCTGGAGTCAGGAGGACCTGAGTACAAATCTAGCCTCAGATACTTTAACACAAAAAGTAGCCCTATGACCTTGGGCAAGTCACTTAACCCCAACTGCCCTACCTTCCCCCTCCAAAAGAAAAAATGAAGGTTGGAAAGAGGCTAAGATTCTTTGATACACAACTCCCAAGGAAACCATCATTTTTAAAAAAGGAAGGAGTCAGAAAGTGAACAACAAGGATAAATAGGGGGAAAAGCCTGAAATTACCAAAGATCTCAGGAGAAAGAAAATTCTAAGAGCATGAGTATAAGCAGACAAACCAATAGAGAAGATATTAATAACAGGAAGGATTATGACCTCCAGATTAGGTAAAAGAGTTAAAGCATTTATAAACAAATAATGTAAGACAAAGTAAAGTAAATCAATATCTGAGGGAACCCTGTGTATTCCCCCAAGAGAGCATGGAACTCTAAAAGTATGTTCCTGAATGGTTTAAAAGAGAAATAATGATTATAAAAGCAAAATTTATGGCCTGCATAGCAGAAATAATTGGCAGAATTGAATTCATGCTGATCACTTTCACCAAAGTATCAAAAGAAAGGGAAACTGGGAATGCAAATACACAAAAATGAAGGGCAATCCAGAAAGAGAGGTAAAAAGCAATACCTTAAAAGAAAACATGAATTCCATACAAGCAAAACATATTGATCTAAAAGATGGGATGCAAGGAGAAAATTTAGGGATTACAGGGCTCCCAGAAGAATATGACAAGTCAAAAGACATCAAAATCTTAATGCAAGAAATAAAACAAGAAAATTGCCCAGAATTTCTGAATACAGAATATAAAGTACCAATTAAAGAATCCATAGATTTCCTTTAGAAAAAAACAATCAATAACAAAAACACAAAAACCTATACTACAAACTCCAAGAACCTAGTGATTACACTTAACAATTCCTCTGATAAACAATGAATTCTGCAAGTGATTAGGAGAAAGACCTTGAAATAAAAAGGAAAGAAAATTCAGATTACATAAAACTATTCAGAATAAAAATGAGGAGGGGGAAAATTTATTTTGTAATATTCAGTAACATCTGACTCTTTGCAACTTCATCTGGGGTTTTCTTGGCAAAGAACTGGAGTGGCCATTCATTACCTTCTCCAGTCCCTTTTACAGACAAGGAAACTGAGGCAAACAGGGTTAAGTGACTTGCCCAGGGTCACATAGCTAGTAAGTGTCTGTGGTCAGATTTGAACTCACAAAAATGAGTCTTCTTAACTCTAGTTGCCCCATATATAAACCCAGGTTGCCTGTCTCCAAATCCTCATTGTACCTCCCTGTTTCTCTTCTTTGCCTGTTGACTCAGATTTGCTATTCCTTGAGAAGCTTTTCAGAAGTACCTTTCTGGACACCAGGTATTGGGTCCTAAAGGCTTCTGGGAGGAAGTCCTATTGTTTCCTAAGGAGATTTCCTGAATAATTTGGGCAAATGAAACCACACACCAGGGGGGAAACCTTGTGGGTGTGAGGCAGTGTAGGAGACTTGACCAGTCCTTGTTTAATAGTCCATTTAACTTGTGGAATCCTTGAGGCTTAGCTTATCCTAGCATGGTTACTGCCAAAGTTAAAACAACATTGTGTCCATCAGCATACACAATATCCCACAACCTGAAACTTTCTAGAATTTCATTAATTCCTTGGAGAGCTATGCTACCTTTTTCTAAAGCTATTAACAAAAAAAGGTCACACGTGCACAGTCCACGAAAAAAACGGATGCTTCTAATTCATATCGTTTCCATAAATGATGATATCAAAATGACTTGAGTCTCCCTTTGGAGACTCAAAAAAAAAAAGAAATTATAAAATCATAAAGTGGTAGAACTGGTTTGGATAGAGAGAGGGACTGGACCTCTGATTTCAACTGCACTGATATAAACAACTTCTAGGTAAGGAAATTCAGCACCTTCTCAAGAATTCAGTTTAGGAGAATTGCATAGAGCAGAGCTGTCAATTATGAAACCCACAGCAGTCCTAAGTGGGGCTCAAAACAGATTAAAAAATAATTGGGAAATATTTCACAAAATAAATAAAAATATAATTGTGTGTGTGAGTATAAAATTACATTTTAAAACTAGTCAAGAAACTGCCTGTAGGAACTTTTATGTATGGATTAGTGACCCCCATTTCTATTTGAGTCTGATACCACAGACCTACAACATTGATGAGGTTAAATGATTTACCCAGGACCATACAGTGTCAGAGGTGGAACCTGAATCTAAGTCTCCCTGTATTTGAGGCCAGCTTTCTATCCAGATTCTTAATCTTATTTTGCATTTGTATTAATCTAGCTGGGTATCAAGTAGACCCACAAAAGCAGAGATTGCAATCAGACTATCAGACAAAGCAAAAACAAACATTCAAAACACGGAAAGATATAAACAAGGAAATTATATTTTGTTGAAAGGAACTGTGTGGACAACAAATCAATATCAATATTATACCTATATGCTTCAAATTCCTTAGCATCTACATTAAATAAGGAAATAGTAACTGAATTACAAGGAGACATAGACAATAACACAGGAATGACAATAAACTGAAATATCTTTCTCTCAGTTTTGGAAGTCTAACAAAAAAAGAAATAAAAGAGGAAAATACAGAAATGAACAAATTGCTAGAGATACTTGAGTTACAAACTTATAACACCTAAATGGAACTGCTAAGGAATATACTTATTTCTCATAAATAATATAGCAATTTCTGTAATAGAAAAGATTTAAAAACAAAGTAGATTCCCAATGATTGGGAAATGGCTAACCATTTGTGGTATATAAATGTAAGGTCATACTATTGTGCTGTAAGAAATAATTAATATAACAAACACAGAGGAACATGAACAGATCTACGTGAACTGATGTAGAGTGAAGCAAACAAAACCAAGAAAACAAAGTACACCATGACTATAACAATATAATTGGAAAGAACAATCACATATAAAAGTACAAATAGCAAATAAGTCTTAAAAGACCAGAAAATTCCAAAAGATAATGATGTTTTGACATGCCCTGATTAGTGGGAAAGGGGGAGAACAAAGAAGGGGATTACAGATAAAAGAGAGGGAATGGAGAGTAGAAAATTCATCAGGTCCCAAAAGAGTAAGGCTCAGGCAAACTATGGATCAAGAGTCAAATCAGCCCACTAACTATTTTTTGTATGGCCACAGAGCCGAGAATAGTTTTTACACTTTAAAATATAATACACTTTAGTATACTTTACACTTATAATATACTTTATAATATACTTTTATAATATACTTTTATAATATACTTTACACTTTAAAATATAATAAAACTTTATTTTAAAATGTAAAAACCATTCTTAGCTTGGGCATAGAAAACCAAGTGAGCTGGATTTTATAGTTTGCTAACCTCTGCTATAGATCTATAATAGGTAGAGTTGGTCAAACAGAAAATTCTGTTCCAGCAGATAACTCCCTAAACATAACAGTCATTCCTTCAAAGGTGTGTCATTCATTTGTCATTTGCTTCTTATCCTCTCCACCACAAATCCTTCTGGCTACTTCATTTTTTTTCAGCTATTACTACTGTGAAACAACAAAGGACAAACAAAGCACAGTCATCTCTACTTCTACTGTTACCACTGGGCAAGTTGGCCCCAATGCTTCTCCTTATCAGGGTAAGCACAATCCCATCATGTTGTCAGCATACATAAATCTTTCCTGTTTCAAAACCACAGAATGGCCAGTTGGAGTTCAGACTATTTGCTCTGTGAAGTCATTCTCCTCACTAGACCCTGCCTACCCTTTACCAGGCATTCAATTTTTCCACAATCTGTTGTCATTATCTCTTTACTTAATATTGATCCCTATTATACACTCTATGACTTCAGCCAAACTGGATTACTTTCCAGTCTGTGAACATAAATATCTCTGTGCCTTAGTTCATAGTGGAATTTCTTCTTTCCTGTTTTCCTTTTGAAATCCTAATGGGTCTTTAAAATTCAACTAAAATGTTATTTCAGGGAACATCCAAGAGTGCTTTCTATAGGGATTGTAAAGGATTAACACATTTTGGTAAAACTTCCAGTTATTTATTCACATCAATTGTTGCCATTTCTGGACTTCAGGTGTGCTTCTTTAGGGAGTCTTGGGACTTCTGGGAAGATGGTAAAGGGAGAATTCAGGAGGGCACCCAAGACCTCAGGCAGCACTGTGGTACAAGCTAAATATACAGTATAGATAGATAGATAGATAGATGATAGATAGATAGATGGATAGATAGATAGATAGAGATGTATATTGACATATAGATGATATTCAAGGAATACTAGCACCATTTGTCAAGCCCTTTTCATGACTGCTCATCTCTCTTTAGTGTCCACTAGTCACTCAACTCTCACCTGTGTTCTCAAGAAGCTATAGCATACATAGCAAACGCATCCCAGTCTATCTTGGCAAAAAGGCTTAACCAGGTTGAGGGTAACTGTTAAACCTCAAACTCGTCAGGGTTTTATTTTGATAATTTATATCAATTTATAATTTGAAGCATAAACCGTCAGGGTTAGAGTGATATCTACCCGCCATCATGTGGATACCCCTTCTGGAAGAATGGGTAGATGAGAACAGTCTGTTCCAACTGCCATGAAGGAGGCTGAAGCAGGGGCTGTGGAATGCTTAGAGCTTGGTCAGACATTGAAGACAGCAGGGTCATCCACTGCATCCTGGTTTATCACCAGTCATCTTGACTTTTGTCTTGCCACTGAACTTCAATGACTGGAAGAGTGAGTGAGGCGGAAGACTTTGTGTAAACTCTGCCGAACTTAAATCCAATTCACACAGTAGTCAAGACATTACCTGCAATGTCGTTTGTCCTCTTCAAAAATGAAGGATGAACAATGACAACAATAAGCTATAGATAATACAGGGGAATGCAAACATAAATTTGCAGAGGAAATCAAACCACACTTCCTATGACTTTCGGGGAGCTTTGTCACGACAAGGAATCTTTCCCTCTTTTTTGCTTTCCTTCTAACAGAGAAACTTTTACGATATAAAATACAATTAGAGTTTTTACACAAACCGAATCAATGCAGTTAAATTAGAGGGAAAATTGTTAGCTGGGGCAAAAAAAATCTTTTCTGCAAGTTTCTCTGATAAAGATCTCATTCCAAAACATATAAGGAATTGATTCAAATTCATAAGAATAACAGCCACTCACCAATTGATAAATGGTCAAAGGATATAAACAGGCAATTTTCAAAGAAAGCCAACCTATCAAGAGCTATATATAAAAATGCTTCAGATATTACTAATTATAGAAGTACAAGTGAAAATGGCTCTGAGTGGCAAAAGTGACCAAAAAATGATAAATGTTATATGACTGCAGGAAAACAGACACATTAATACATACTAGTGGAGTTGTCAACTGGTCTAGCTATTTTGGAAAGCAACATAGAACTGTACCCCCAAAGTCACTAAACTTTATATATGCCCTTTGACCTGGTGTAATAGAAATGCAAATTTAAAGATCTTCCCTGCCCCTAGGCTAAAGTGCACTTGGAACCTAGGGTGGGAGGCTTGTTTTTCAGTGTATACTTCTTGATTGGCCAGTGGGTCCAGAAGGTTGTTACATTCTCTGAGCCAGGAGAAGGCTATATAAGCCCTGATGTGTAGCTTTGTTTTTGGGGGCTCACTTTGAGAAGTGTTCTGTGATTTGATATGGATTCTGGGAAGCCATTGTCCAGAGCCCCCCCCCCCCCCGGCTTTGAAAAACCCAGATGTTGAAACCCAGATGTTGATTTGGTATGGATGTAATGGTTGGACAGTTTGGAAAGCTGTCTACTTGATCTGTTTCTGTCTTGATAATTCTGTCTGTGTATTCTGAAGTTCGGGGTGCTGACCTTTTTCCCCTGAATGAGGTAAACGATATATGTTTGACTGATTAAAGTAAGCTTGTTAACCCATTTTGAGTTGTTTTCCTTTAACAAAGCAGATCCAAGAACCTGTATTGGCAGACACCCTGGGGACGCTGGGGTGCTTGCTGCTATACCTGGTGGTACCACTTCTAGGCCTATAATGCCCTCCCAAAATGAAAGAAAGACAAAAAGAACCCATATGTACATAGATACTTATAGCAATCTTTTTATGGTAGCAAAGAACTGGAAACTTAGAGTGTACCCATCAATTAGGGAATGGTTAAACTAATTATGGTCTATAAAAGTAATGGAATAATACTATTATATAAGAAATAAGAGGACTATTTCAGAGAAACCTGGGGAGAATTGTATGAATTGATGCAGAACGAAGTGAACAAAAGCCAGAAGAAAAAATTATAGAACAACATTATAAAGACAAACAACTTTGAATGTCTTAAGAACTCAGATCAATTCAATGACCAACCACAAATCCAGAAGACTGATGAAACATACTGTATACATCCTGCTAGAGGTGATGGACTCAGGTACCAGAATGAGATATTTTTGCATATGGCTAATATGGGATTTTGTTTTGCATGACTATGAATATTAATGGTAAGGATTGGTTTTCTTTTTTAAAAAATTAGGGTGGGGAAGAAGGTGGGAGACAGAGAAAAGAAATTTTTCATCATTGAAAAAAAATAAAATGGATTTTTAAAAAATTAGTTAGAAACAAAAGACAAGGGCCTCCCTTTGTAACTGCTTTTATAGGGCTGCCTAACGGTAGTCTCAGATTATCCCTTTAAGTGGTTCTCATTTCAGAGGGCCATTAACTGCAGCTGTTGTATTCCTGCTTTCCAGGAATGTGGGTCCTAAAGGTTTACTGTTGTTCAGTCATTTCAGTTGTGCCTGATTCTTTGTGACCCAATTTGGGATTTTCTTGGCAAGAGTACTAGAGTGGTTTGCCATTTCCTTCTCCAGCTCTTTTTACAGATGTGGAAACAAAGGCAAACTGGGTTGTGACTTGCCCAGGGACACACAGCTGGTATATATCTAAAGTCACCTTTGAACTCGGTATGATGACTATTCCTGACTTCAGGCACTCTATCCACCTATCTACCCTAAAAATTAACCCTACTAAATATTTCCTACCTTCCTTATTGTGGTAACACTGAAAGGAGAGTATCAGATTAGGGGAAGAAGAGTGATGCCAGGGTGTGAAAAGCCTTAATATCAGGAAAAGGAATTTAAACTCTTTTCAGCAGGTAGTCAGAAGCATGGATGAGTTCTAGGCAGAGGGGAACACAAGTAGCTATCGCAGCAGTACTGCAAAAGAGAGGGAGCAGTAAAGAAATGGTGGATAATTAAATAGACCTGCTCAAGGATTCTATTTGCTAGGAATAGGCTAATTGTTGATTAAAGACAGCTGAACAGATAGTGCTTCACAGCTGAACACTATAGTGAGAAAAGCTTGGAAACCAGCTATAAATAAATTAAGCAGTGGTTAGGAACCCTCCATTAAAGCAAGCAAGCAAGCAGGTGTGGCAAATAAGTATTTTGCCTGGGCAGTTAGCCAGAAGAGTGAGCCATGAGAATTATAAACAAGAAGAAAAGGTACCCCATATCTTGCTTCAATCAAGCATGAAATGAAATGAGAATTTTCCAGTGAGCTACACAGAACGAATAGGTGCTATGTTGGTATTTCTGCCAGTACCAGGTAGCACCTATATATGTGCCAAATACAGGTTAGTCTCTGTCCTAGAGGAGGAGTTAAAAAAAACTGGAGGGATACCCACTTCTCTTAAGGTTATTATAGAGGAGAAAGCGTTCATGGCTTGAAAGAATGGAAGACTTGAGGCAGGTAGGCCAATTGACATGCTATTCACAGTAAGTGAAAGGTGATAGAGGCCTGACCTAGTATTGTGAGTGGAGAGAATGGGCTGGTTTCAAGAGCTGTTGTGAAAAGGTAACAAATGAAAAAAAGGGACATCAAGAGGAAGGAAGAAATAATTCCTACCTTGTTAGGCAGTTGAAGGTTGAAAGAATATTGCAAAGAGAAAAAAGAGAAGAAATACTACCTAATAGTAAAAGCTACTCCATCATTTAGCAAGCATTTATTGTCTACCAGGCATGGTGCTGGGTTCTAGAGTTACAAAAAAAAATTGGAACAATCCATGTTCACCAAAGAGCGTAGATGCTATGGAAATAACACATACACAAATAAATGGATGTGAAGTAAAGAAATGATAATTTGGGAGGGTGGGGGGAAGCACCATCACTTGGGGGAGGGTTTAAATAGGAGGTTTAATATGGATTGAGTTTTGAAGGAGGCCAGGGATTCCAAGAGGCCAATGTGATGAGGGAACGAATGTATTAAAGATATGAGAGATATCTTATGCAAAGACGAGAGGACAGTTGATATAATGTAATATGTAAGGAACAACTAAAAGGCCAGTTTGGCAGGATCAAAGCATGTGAGGTGTGACTTGTCAAGATCATGGTAGACTCTAGACCTTAAGAAATTATGGTTAATTTTTTTAAATTTTAAAACTTAAAAAAAGAAAGTATGGATAAACTGCCTACTAATAGACAGTTTCCTCCCTGAAGTCTCTGAAGTAATTTTCTGCTGTTGGTACAGACATAGGTAGATCTGAGTCCTTTGCAAAGATGACAATTGAATCCATGGGAGCTGATAAAATTGCCATATCAAAGAATTCAAGAGAGGAAGGCTCAGTTCTAAACCTGGAATACACCCAAAGTTCAAGGGGAAGGCACAGATGATAAAGAAGCAAAGAAGGCTGAGAAGTAGCCAGACCAAGGCAAAGATGAGTCAAGAAGGTCATGAAGTCAATTTTCCAATTTATTTCATATCATTTCCTTTCATGTACTTTATATTTTAGTCATATTGACTTATTGGCTATTTCTTGAATTCAGTGTTCTATCTCCTGGAATAAACTGTCTCTATTCCTTGAGTATCCTCCCCTCCTTGCTTTTATTTCTTGAATCTGTAACTTCCTTCAAGGTTCAACTCCAGTGCCACCTACTAAAGGAAGTCTTTCCTAATTCTTAGATGCTATTGCTTTCTTCCTCCTCAAATTATCTTGTATTAACTTATTTGTGTATCCCTTGTTTCCCTCCTAATAGAATGTAATGTCCTACCGGAGGGCAAAGACTAATTTTCTTTGTCTTTGTATCTCTAGCTCCGGGCATAGGGCTAGAGAAACACCTAGGACAGCAAACACTTAGTACGTGCTTGTTGCTGTTCTGATATTTTTCCTATGTGGTACAGCTACTCTCCATCAGGTAGAATAGATATATTAGGGTAGTTTTCTCCCTCACTATTCATTCTCCTTTTAATTCCCTCTTCATCAGATTTGAAAAACATCATACACATGCACACGCACATACGTGCGCACACACAGTCTACATTTCTGACCAAATTCATTCATTTATTTACTAAGTGTGTCTAGTGAGGGATGGTATAAACATATTTTTCTTTTTTTTATATTTTTTAAAATGCTTTATTAACTTCTGATTTACATCGTTCGTTTCCACCAGATTTTGAGTTACAAATTTTCTCCCCGTTTTCCCCCCACCCATCCCCCCAAAACAGCAGTCCCACAGGATATGCCCACCTCTGATCTGCTCTCTCCCATATTTTCTCCCATACCCGTTTCAACTTTTCCAGTAGGGCATGGTGGATCTCT
>NW_027185798.1:58644743-58706710 GCF_028583685.1 Petaurus breviceps papuanus | reverse complement strand
TATATATATATATATATATATATATATATATAAACATTTGATTTTAAAACTTTGAATTCCAGATTCATTCCCTTCCTCCCTTATCACCCACCCTTACTGGGAAGATAAGCAGTTCAGTATAGGTTGTACATGTGTGGCTAATGCCAAACAATAACATAGCAGATATATTGTAAAAGACTGACAATATTTCCCTCCCTCCTATTCCACATCCCACTTGTTCTATTCTCTACTTTGATCCTGTCCCTTTTCAAAAGTGGGTGCTTCTAACTTCCCTCCCCCCCAGCCTGCCCTCCCTTCCATCATCCCCCCTCACATCCCCTCCCTCCCCTATTCTCCATATTTTTCTTACCATTGTTCTCTCTTGGTTCTCCTGGGTTTGACTACTTCTCATCCTCCTTTTCTACTTCATCATCTGTGAAATTTGTGTGTATCCCAAGGCTTAGTCCTGAGTGCTCTTCTCTTGAATTCTCTAACATGGTGATTTACATGGATTACCTGATTTACATGGATAACAGGGATTCAATTGTCATCTCTGCAGATATCTCGTACATCTACTTATGGCTATACCACAGCAGAAAATGACTTTTGATACCTCAGGGAGGAAACTGTCTACTAGTAGGCAGTTTGCCCAAAATTTTGAGGATAAGGAAAATAAGGACATATTTCTAGGCAATAGAAAAGCAGTCAGTAAGCAGGGAGACATTGAAGATAAATGAAAGAACTGAAATGATAGAGGGGTTGATTAATAGATGCTTGTTGCCTAAATAATAGTCTGGAGCCACACTATGCAGGGCTTTACATGCCAAAATGAGGAGTTTATAGCTTATCCTTGATGCAAGAGGGGCTGACGTGGTCAGATTTGTGTTTTAGGAAAAGAGATTGAATGACTGAAATATAAAAGATTAAAACATTTTTTCCAACATGTACCAGGGCTTTTTGGTGTATCGATAGTGATTCATACATAGTAGGTGCTCAGTAATTGTTGAATTGAAGAGTCTGACATAAGGGTTATGTTTTGGTGACTCATCTGGTACCACTGCTTGAAACATAAATCTTTTGCATTTTTTAGTGGCCAAGCTTGGCGAGTACCATGGAAACACTAAGGCAGGTTTTAGGTCTCATAGGCAGGGGCTTCTATGCATTGTCCTGTGTGTGTACCTCACTGTTGTTCTAGCAGTTTCATAATTGGCTGCTAAGGTCAGCTGTATATCAGAATGGTGACTTGGGATGATTCACACAAAGCAAAATGTAGTTGATTTTAGAAGTACCCTTGACCTGTGATGTGACTTGAGGGACTCTGCATATTGCTTTGGAGGCTCTTGGTGAAAAAATCTGAGTGGAGGAAAATGTAAATAGTATAGCATAATAGAAAACCCCATGGATTTAGAAACAGAGGACCTTGTTGAGACCCACCCCTGTCATTTAACCTCTTGAGCCTTAGTTTCCTCTCTATAAGATAAGGAGATTGGACTAGATGATCTCTAAGATGATCAGTTTTGAATCAATTCTACTATGGTGTTATAGAATATTGCCCTATGTGAGTTTTCTGAAATAGTAGTATCTTTCAGATTTTCTGGGGGGTACCTGAAAGTAAAGGGGTGAACACACATGAAACATAATCTTAGAGACCCCTATGCTGAGTTTGGAAGTGACTTCCTAAGGAAGAAAAGCAGAATTTTAACTGTGTGGAAGAGTGTTTCTTTAGCACTGACTGTGGTCCATCATCAGAATTCCTTGACAGACTCAACAATAGGCATTATGATGATATCATGAGTGGATCTAATACTCTATCATCATTCTTAACAGATACTGTCACCCAATCCCAAAGGACTCATGGTGAAAAATGCCACCTGCCTCCAGAGAAAGAACTGATGGAATCTCAATACAGACTGAAGCATATCTTTCACTTTCTTCCTTCCTTTTTTTCTTGTTTTCTTCCACAAAATAACTAATATGGAAATATGTTTTACATGATTGCACATGTATAACCAATATAAGATTGTTTACCCTCTCAAGGAGGGGAGAGGGGAGGGAGGGAGAGAATTTGGAACTCAAATTTTTTTTAAAGGAAGGTTAAAAATTGTTTTTAGATGTAATTGGGGAAAAAAATAAAATATTATCTTAAAAAAAGATACTCTCACCAGGAAAGAAAAGAGAAATTTGACTCTCAGTATATGTTAACAAGATGTAACAAGAGGGGGGCGATGTCAGAGACATAATGGTGAAGTTTGCTAGAGAAACTGCATTTAATATATTATGTAAAAAATAGAAAACCCATTTGTTACAAAGCATAAATACTTAAGGGTGCTACATAGTCATTCTGCATACTCATATAGAGAATGTTGAGGGCCTTTACGTAAAGTTCTTAACAACATTCTCCTCCAGGAGGAGAGTGGAAAAAGTTTCCAGGTACACAAAAGGGTTAGAAAAGTTATTACTGAAGTGATTACATGGCTATTGAATTGGAGGATATAATGACCTTAGTGTGTCAGAACCATATTAAGGTTTCTCAAGTGCTCAAAAGGAACTTAAAGGATCAATACTATGTATTTGTATGTATTTTTATGTATATAATAATATATACATGTATAGCTGTCTGAGAAGCAGGATCAGGTGACAATAGCTAATAACTGATAAAAAGAAATGATCAAGGAAGAAGAAAGACAATCCAAGAAAGAGAATTGTTGAGGAAAAAATTATCACCTTAGGTCTCATTTCACCAAATTTCAATAGATTGTATAAGGTGAAATTTGCCTCCTTACTTTACATTCTTGCTTCTTATTCATACTTTGTGTACCTGTGTATATACAACAGAGCTTATGGGTTTTATTACTAACTCCTTGGATTTTGTCTTATGGGAACTCCTCTCTAAACTGCTAATGTTTCTACATTGTAGCTGCTTACTAGGGTATCCAGCCTGATACATAGATATTTCTGTGCCACCTCTGCCATTTAAAAACCCTTTTCATTATATTTACAAGATTAATAACAACAACAAAAAGACCTTCTAAATGCCCTTTTATGGGGCAGCTAGGTGGTACTAGCAGATAGAGTGCTAGGCCTGGAGTCAGGAAAATTCATCTTGAGCCCTGTTTGCCTCAGTTCCCATCTATAAATTGAGCCCGAAAAAGAAAAATGGCAAACCACTCCAGTATCTTTGCCAAGACAATTTCAAAATGGAATCAAGAAGAGTTGGACATTGACTGAATAACAGGGAAAGCCCTTGTATTTCACCCTTGGCCAAGATCTTATTCCTCTTTTAAAGCTGTAGTCCGGATGTACAAATCCTATTCTCAAACACCATTCTCTTAACCGTTGTTCACTTTCCAAATTTTTTTTCCTCTTTTGAAGTCCTCCTGAAGTTGCCTTTTATGAGCAACAGTGATGAAAACACTCCAGGGTCCTCATCTAAGGCTTCCTAGTCATTACTGCCTACCACGTTCTTTCACCCTTGTGCATCACCATAAACAAATCGTAGTAATCAATTTTGACATTTTGGAATATTCTCTGCCATGCCCTAGGGAGACAGCAAATCTTCACTATTTTTTAAAAAAGTCATTTTGACAAATAATTTCCTTATTTCTCCTTATTGAAAGACACCAACTACCAGGAGGCATCAGTGTAGTAGAAAAATCAATGGCCCCAGGGTTTGGGTACCTGGATTCAAGTCCCAGCTCCCTCTCTCACCCTTTACTATTTGTCTGAGTGGTGACCACAACTTCTCTGGACCTTGGTTTCCTCATCTAGAAAATGAGAATGTTGGCCTAGATAATTTCTAAGGTCCTTTCTGGCTCTAAATATAATCTTATGTCTACTACTCTCTTCTTCCTCTTAAATTTTACTGGATGATTTTACTTGACAGTAGATATGGATGTATATCATCAGTCAGTTGGCATGGTGAATGAATCACATGACCTGGAGTCAAGAAAACCTGAGTTTGAATCCTGTCTCACACACTTGTAACCCTGGGCAAGTACTTCACCTCTGCCTCAGTTTCCTCAACTGTAAAATGGGTGCAATAATGCCATTTACAGGGTTATTGTGAAGATCAAAAGGAATAAGATTTGTAAAGTGATTTGCAAACATTAAAGTGTGATGTAAATGTGAAATATTGCACTCTATACACTTGGCCATAGTAAGCACTAATTTTTAGGCTGTCTCCAAACTTTAACTTCACTTTGATTCCCCAAATATAAAATATTTGTCTAATGACACAAGTCTATTTGACTGAGATCCTGGAGAGCAAGGACTGACCTTTTTATCTACAGCACTTATCATTGTGGTGCCTGGCACATAGTAGGTGCATAATAAATACTCATTGACTATTGGCTGACTGAAAATGACCCAAGAGCGAACATACTCCTAGAGAAACTGAATCATGTCAGTCCTGACATTCTTGATTTAAATGAAATCAGAAGAAAGAAGAAAGTTACAGCTAACTAGGACAGCTCACCTATTCTCTTTTAGTGGTGAATAAAGACTTGGGTGACGTTGGTTTTATCACACCCTTAAAGGCAACAAGAAATATTTTTTTCTTCAGACACTTAGTCATTTCTTGTTGCAGTGCTCATGACAAGTATTTGTAAAAATATCAACATAAAAAATAAACAATGAAAAAATCTAATTTATCAACATCTGTTGCAGAAGATGAAGTGGTAAAGAATTTTTTTTTCACAATGAACTCTGAGACAATTTGTAATGATTTCATGCAAAAGTTAACTAATATAAATCATCATAATAAGGAGCCCATGAAGTACTATATGGAAGAATGATTAAATACTATGAGCAGCATTCTCTCATAACATAACGAGAATCAATGCAGCATAAAACCAGTTTGAAGAAAGGTTGGCAAGAGACCCTACTAAGCAAAGTCATTCTGGGGACATTTAAGGATAAAAGTAGAAGGAAGACAGAGATGAAAGATGGAAAATATCTAAAAGGAATTTTTATGACAAACTTTTTTTTCACCACTGAAAAATCGATTACAAAGTAGCTAAAGAAGAAGAAAAAATCACACACAAAAATATCTGACATTAATGTTGAAAAAGATTGATAGAACAACATCACTACTGAGCTTTATGCCTACTCTTCCATGCAACTGATAAAAATTAAGGTAGACTGAGGCACAAAGTTCCAAGCATGAGCAATTTATTATTAAGACATAAATTTACTAATAAATAGGATCCCAGTTTCCCCAGCAAAGCTAAGACCCTAAATGAAGGAGTTAGGTCACTTTTATAGTTTGGGGAGTAGAGAAAATAGGAAGGCTTGCACCATAGATAGAAGAAAATATGATTGGATGGAAATTGGGAATGAGGGCTAGCAATAACCCTCTCTTTCCCCCTTGGGACTGAATGTTCATTGCTCGAGTCCATATGAATCTACAAGGACAGAGATAATAAGCCAGACTTCTTTGGTTAACAAACCTGAAACTTTGAAGGATAGCTTGGTGGCATAAAGATAATAGACCAGACTCCTTGGGGTCTTCCTACATATGTCAAAGGTAACGTTTTTTCTTGACACAAGAATAGAACAGTGATTAATAGGAGAAGTGGATGTCTAAACTTAACTCATTACAGACCAGCTAAATTTCTGAGTTAAGTTCAGAGACAAAGAATCATGACTTAGGCAGTTATAGGACAAAATCAATAAATTGTAAATAGAATCAATTAAAAAAAGACAATAAATCTATTTCATCCATCTATCTAAAAAGATAGATCAAGAGTATTTGATGAGAGAACTTTCAGGCTTTCACAATCAGCATTACACAGTATACCATGTAAATGAAATATGTAGAGAATATATAATTCTTACTGCACTGCTTATTTATTGATTATAAAAAGCATTTTATTCAATAGAGCAAAATATCACATTTTTAAAGGCTCCCTTCAAACATGGTATTTACCATCTGTATAGCAAAATAGTTCCTTACTCTTTGAAAAATATAACAGTGATAACTTGTTTGACTCATTTATCATAGATATCAACCAAGCATAAAATGGGGGGATGTATATTCACCAAAGGTGTTTACTAGTTTCAAGGAGGACAACCAGCTCTGAGTCCAAGCTGAGGAATTCTCTATGGATGGTGAGGACCTCCAGATGCTCTTATTGTGGATGACTTCATCCTGTTTGAATTAAGCCCAGAAACTATAGAATTTCCTGAATGAGATTTGTGACTACTCAAAGGAGTTGGCCTTACTATCTGCACAGAAAAAAGCAAGTGGGTAAAGAATTACTATTGTCCAAACTATGACACAGAGTTAGTAGACAACCCATACAGTTTTTCCACTAGTATATATAATTAAGATAGACAGTATAAACAGATAAGTTAGGTCCAGAAATAAGCAGGAAAAAGTGAGAGCAATCTGGATTGTCTTTAAAAAAAAATTGCAAAGTTCTTTTCATGATCCCAGACTTCTAGAAACAAAAACCCAGTGATATGCATTTCTAATCCTCCAGACTATTGTGTTCCTTACAATAACATTAGTGTAATACCAGTATTACAAAGGTGGGCCTTCGGACAGCAATGAAGAAACATGTGGTGGGCGTGAGCAGTATATAGCAATAATCAATGAGTACATGAGGAATTTCAAAGGAATGTAGCACATAACTCTTGGGCTACTATCTTAAAACTCATTTGCCCAGGCCAGCTGAATCCCCTGGAGCAGCTACTACTGAGGTGTCTAATTCTGTGGCTCAGTTGCCCCCACCAGTGAGATTATCCCTGTAATTATTTCCACCAGTATATAAAAAACGGGCTAGGGAGTACATTTGGCAAAGGGGTAAGCCACAGTTCCTGGTTGCTGAAAATCCTTTTCTCCTCTTTGAGGAATACTTGTGAAGTTCCCCTTTGGCATTTTGTAGCATTCTTCTAAGCTTCCTTACAGAGTCTTGAACCTGTCTTTCCTTAGTGTGTCTAGTTTGTCCTCTGTTTCCAGTGCAGGCACTGGTGCCAGTCACTGCTCTCTCAGAGATGGACACTCTTAGGATGCTGATAATTCCAAATTCTCTGATCTTCCAATGTTTAAAGGTCCTTCTATGATAAAAAAGAAGGAGGATGAGAAGAAACTCATCTTCTCTCTACCACATGATTCCTCCTCAGGGCCTTTGCTGAAAGAGTTTTCTTATCTTTGCTGCCAGACACTTGAATCCTTACACTCTGAACTAGACTCTTACTTTATGAAGACCCATGGGCTATAATCAAGTCCTCTTAAACAAGGCCAACAACTCCTGATGTCATTTCATCCAATGACTTTCAAGGAATTCTCATGCCTCATTGAATGACATTGATTGACTGAATAGTAATATTCTTACCTGGTTAAGCAAGTTACTTTTAGTCGGTAAGGTGACTAACTCAATGAATTACTGGCCTTACAAAGGAACAAACATTTCATGGTAAAGTATATGACAGGAAGAGAAGATGGATAGGTCAAGAAACAAGGGCGAGAGATCAAAGACATACAGTTCAAGTGCCCCACCTGTGGTATCAGGAGAAACTTAGGAAGACCTCCAACATGTTTGATGAACCCCCTATGTCAAACTTATGAGAGAACACAGACAAAAGTCACACAAGATGAGCAGGCATGGTTTCACTGGAACCTTAATCACTGGAGGAAATAAAACCAATAAAATCACAAATCCACTGGAATATCTGAATATTATTACCATGCTAAGTGATTATTTAAAAAAAAATTTGCCTTAGCATGTACAGTGGTAGAGTAAAAAGTAGAGCCAAGGTCTTCTTGATTCTTAGCCCTCTCTTGATTACAGTCAGACTTCAATCGAATAAGCCGCCAGACTTCAGAGTTAAAAGGAACCCCACAGGCCATCTAACACAGAAACTTCCATAGAAATCCTCTCTACAACAGCTCTACCAAGTAACCCCCTGTCCTCTGTTTTAAAATCTCCTTCAGTAGAGAGAGCCTCCACTGAAGAAGTCTGTCCCATGTTGGAACAACTCTCTTTTTCTTATATTGAGCCAAAATCTGCCTCTCTGCTACTTCCACTTCTGTTCCTAGTTTTTCTCGCTGGGCCCAAGAAGAATATATATTCATATATACATGCGCAAATATGTGTATATATGTATATATACATATACTTATACATGCACGAATACATATGTGTATATATAATGTAAAACATAATTATAGATAATGTAGTAATCTTTTACATCAATACATCGATAGTAATAACATACAATATATAACAAAATAAGTATAATCCCTCCTGTACATGACAGTCTTTCAAATACTTCAAAACAATAATTATATACCCCTAATGCTTTTGTTATCCAAACCAAAAAACTCCACTTCCTTCAGTGGACCTTCATACAAGAACCAATGGACCTTCATACAACACAATCTCTTTGCTCTTTATCATCCTCATCTCTCTCCTCTGGACAAATTCTTGTTGTCAGTGTTTTTTCTAAACTATGATGCCAGCATATGAACATACTACTCTGAATGTGATCTTCTGTGCATAAAGATATGGTTTAGAGCTATGAGTGCCATACTTCCTCTTAAAACATAAATGAATCAATATATGTAAAGTGCTTTGCAAACCTTAAAATGCCTTGTAAATGTCAGCTATCATCATCATTATTATTGCCATAATTTCTTGATACAGAATATACATGTAACAAGTCAGATGTCTGATGTAGGGTTTGTAATGTTAACATTGTATTCAGTGTGGGTCTTCTACTCACTTTGACAGGCCTGGATTCCTAGAGAAGTTCTGCCATGTGGTTACAATTCAAACTTTCTCCCTCTGTTTTGGGGAATACACTCCTACTTACCACTATAGCTCTTGAGCCCTCACCAGTGCACTTCCATTTGCACAAAACCAGTCAATCATAATAATAACACCACTGTTCAGCTGGACTGGCTCTTCTCAGGTAAAATTGTCTTCACAGGATGGGCAGCTCAGCTAGGCTCTCTCCACAGAGGATATATTGTTTCTCTCTGACTGGCTTGATTGGGTCATTTAGTGGTTGCACTGGTTCCTCATTAAGTTCAGCTGCTATACTGGTCTGGGTAGGTGGCATTGCCTCCAGGCAAGACCTATAGGACTTGTAGCTTTTGGACAGTGGCTAAAGGACAGGGTTGGGTAGGCCATCCTGCCAATGGGTAACTATTGCCAGGCTGGGAAGGACAGGTTGTCCAGGGCATGGTAACCCTGCTAGATGAGTTGAGCTGCAGGACTTCCTGGGTTTGCTTTTTGATGAGTATCTGTAGTCTTTTTCACTTTCATCCACTGGCATGGTACAGCATGATATTTCACTTTTCATAGGGTGTTCTTTACTGCTAGATTTCTACAGAGTTCTTTCAGTTAGGGCAACAACCCTTAATTTAGAATTGGTAGAAACTTTTCCCCTTTGATTCCCTCAGAACCTAAATTCTAAAATTGTCATCTTCAGGAAGGAGAAAGGAGTTTAATTTTATTCAACAATTC
This sequence comes from Petaurus breviceps papuanus, assembly GCF_028583685.1. NCBI lineage: Eukaryota > Metazoa > Chordata > Mammalia > Diprotodontia > Petauridae > Petaurus > Petaurus breviceps. Next base: position 58,697,258 of record NW_027185798.1, on the reverse strand, counting down.
TTCCTGACTCAAAAGCCCAGTCCCTCAGGCAGCTACCAAGGCATAGAATATATTCTTATCTTTATCCAAGTCTTAGGGTGGTCAGTTTCAATTCACTTGGTTCTACATCCCATATTCCTTTAAAAATCTTATGTAAATGATGGCTTGAGATAACGATAAGAATATAATCTATACCTTGGAGGCAAATTTATTACCTTGCTGGCCTCTTCACATGTAACTGAATTATTCAAGACCCTTTTTGGGATATTTTGCTTTCACAGGTGAAATTTCCCCTTAACATTTCACCATCACTCTTTTTTAGCCCCTGCAGACATTCAAGTTTTACTGAAGTCTCACCAAGGCACCCTCCCTTACATGTAGAATCCCAAAGAATAAAACCATAAAGCATCTCTATAAAACCTTTGATTCCTCATTTACCAGAATAATTCAAGGTTATTCTTTTTGCATTGGTCAAATAATTTGAGACAGGAAAATTTATATCCATTTCACTTGTAATATATTTTGTAAGTATTAACTTTCCCTTATTTTTAGTTTTCCCCCCTAAAATCAGCTGAGAAGATACTTCCCTTTTTCCCCAATAATAACCTCAGAAATAATGTTTCCATATGGACCCAGCTGGTCCCCCAGTACCTAGCTAGTATCATAGATAAGATTCTCCATGTCCCTCTTGTTCGCTATCCATGAGGAAATTAAGTTCACTCTCATCCTCCTCAACCAATTACCATGATGAAAGAAATCAAAGTACTCTCTACATCTCAAAGGTTGGACTTTTCCTCTTGAAAAGGGGAAGTGTAAGAAAGCTGGTTTTGGAGCTGTCGTGTCACCGTCCCAATTCAGATGTGGATTTTGAGGATTGCAGTAGTATCCCACTCCCAATTCTAGGCTTCCTGAGGCATGGGTTGGTTGTAAAAATTATCCTTCAATAAATTCATCCGGAAATATATCTACTGAATGGGCCCTTTTCTTATTTGGATGCCATTTCCTTAGTGCGGATGCTGAGCTGTCATTCAATAACCATTTATTGAGTCAGTCAATAACCATTTATTGAGTGCCTACTGTGTGTCAAGCACTATTTTAAGCAATAGGGATGCAAAAAAGAGGCAGTCTTCAAGGAGTTCACAGTCTAATGGGGGAGACAACAAGCAAACAACTATGCACAAACAAGATATATACAGGAAAAACAGGAAATAATTGAGAGGAAAAGGCACTAGAATTAAGAGGGATTGGGACCAGTTCTAAATCCAACTCACTGAACTCTATTATCAGTTATCCCACATCTTTCTTATAGATGGAGATAGCTTGAGAGACTTCATCAAATGCAATGCTAACATCCAAGGAGACAATGTCTATGTCATTCCCCTGATTTACTAGTCTAATAACCCTATTAAAAAAAAAAAAAGGAGTGAGTTCACTCTGGCACATCCAGTTCTAAATGAATTTATATTCTACTTAGGACTTCCTGCTTACTTAGCTCTGAGAATTATATTTTGGAGGAATACTGACAAATGGGAGAGCATTCAGGGAAGATTAGGAGTGGAAAAAAATCAGAAAATAATTTGAAAAGAATTGGGAACATTTGATCTGGAAAAGAGAAGGCTTAGGAACAAAGGGCCTGGATGACAGAGATATCATCAAGTATTTAACTATCATGTAGAAGATGTCTTTTTTTGTTGGGCTATAGGAAGAAGAACTAATTGGAATTACATGTAGGCAGATTTCAGTTCAACAGGAGGGTAATATGGGAGGCTGTGTAGTATAGTGGAAAAGGCTCTGATTTTGGAGTAGAGATCCCTGGTTGCAATTTTAGCTCCTATTACTTGTCAATATGTGTGGCTTTGGGCAGTCAATTAATCTATCTAGGGCTAGGGCGAAGCTTGGGCATCACCTATATTTAGCATATATATATGATGTGGATGGTGAACCAGCAAAGGAGAAGGAAAAAGAACTGTTTGACTGAGGATTATGAAGCTCTTGGTGGGGATCCATCATTTGTTTGACCACAACCCCAGACTAAGCCATTATGATCATTAAATTTCTCTTATGTAATCATACTGGAGCTCCTGGCCTCTTTCTTCATTATCAAAATTGCCCCACTGGTTGGGGGAAGTACATGGTCCCCTAGGTGGGGGGAATTCTGGATCCTACAGAAGGCAATCCTTTTGTTTCAGAGAAGATAACCACTCATAAGAGGAGGAGCCCAAGTTCCTGGTCTAGTTTGCCACAAGAAGTAGACTTTGAGGTAGACAGTGCAGAACAGAGGTGAAATGTAAAATGTCTACTTTGGTAGTCCTGCAAAATGCTTAAAAATTTAAATAAAGTTTAAGTTGTCTCCCAGAAGATTTTAAAAGTAATTTTAAGTTGTTTCTGAATTCTATTTTAAGTTGTTCTGTTAATGAAACTACATGTCCTTTGGCATTTCTTTCGTATGTGTAGGAAAGGAAATAAAATGTAGGAAATTTCTTCCATGTATCTGATTCATATTATACACTGAGTACCTTTGTACTCCCTTCCCATCCCTTCTTTGAGGAGAGTTAAAACCTAAGGTTACATAATTTGTCTTTGGGGCCCTAGGATAGGGAAGAAAGACCTCAGTTCAAGTCTGTAACCTTTAACACATTGCTTTAGGCAGCTCTCTAACAGAAATCACAGACAGTTTCTACCTAAACTATTAGAGGGAGTTTCATCTGGGGGTTGCCTGTACTAATGAAACTCCAAGTTCAGTCGCTATCCCTTTTGAACTTAGGAAGTTTAGGAACCTCAAGGAAAAGGATGGAAAGCATTTTTGGGAGGGGAAGTGGAGGCAGGTAACAAATGGTAGAGGCATTTAGATGGCTCATTTGGATGGATCGAGAGACAGAATCGTAGAGCCCAGTTTAAATCCAGCCTGGGTTCAAGTCACCTAACCTCTACCTGCCTCAATTTCCTTATCTGTAAAATCTGTAAAAATTGCACCTATTTCCCAGGGTTGTTGGGAGGAGAAAATAGATCATATTTGTAAAAAGACAGAGGATACACTTAAGTTTAGTCTGCATTATTAACATTTTCTGAATCGTTTTAAGTATGGACAACAAAACAAACGATCCCTGAATGGCAGCGTTTGTGGATTCCAAGGTATCGATGTTCACACAGGAAATTTAACAATCAGCTCTTCGGAGCCAGTGGGGGATGACCGCGGCACAGCCCTGCTTTAAAGCACTCCTTGGAAAGGCTAGTTGTTACCCATGTCATTTTGAATAGACCGCTCTAGTGATGTGCACCAGCAACAGGGAACAAGTGGAAAACCTCTAGTGGGGTGCGTTGTAGTGGGAGCTCTCTTTTGGGCGTGAGTCGGCTATGGCCACTGAGGTCTCCTCCGACTCTTGAAATTCTGCTATTCTGTCATTTTGAGAATCTAAGCTGTAATCAGGGGTTCGGGAGCGGTCCCTTTAAGCCCGGCTGCGGCGGCTGGGGGAGTGGGTGGTGACGGGAGCGGGGGGAAGCCGGCTCTGGGAGCGCGCATGCTCAGTGAGCTCCACCTCGGCTGCGGCGTGGCCTGGGCCTGTGGTTTGCTCTGCCTGGGCTCTTCCGCTGCAGCCACTGCAGCCGCCTGCCCCTCGGAAGCTGTGGCTCCGCACCGCCTGGGTCTTGTGGCCACGCCAGGCCCGGGGAGGCCGGGCGGCCTGGTGCCCGAGTCATCACCTCTCCCGCCTCTTGCTTGCCCTTCCTAGGACCGAGGCTTTGTTGCCAGGGGCAACCCCCATGGCGGGGCAGCGGGTGGAAATCGATGGCGGCATCATGGAGGGGGTGAGTGAGCACGCGCGGCCCGGCTCCCCGGGACCTGCCCGCGCCCTGGGATCGCCTCTGCCCCTCGGTCTCCCCTTCCCCCCTGCCTTCTGGCCTCGACCCTGAGCCGGGCTCCCTCCTCTCTTTACCAGGGCGGCCAGATCCTGCGCGTGTCCACGGCCCTGAGCTGCCTGCTGGGCGTCCCCCTGCGGGTGCAGAAGATCCGGGCAGGCCGCAGCACCCCGGGCCTCAGGTAAGGGGCGCGGCGGGCGCGGCACGGGTGGCTAGCGGACTCCTGGGTATAATAACAGCCCAAATAGAAATTATTTTGCCCCCACCCTTCCCCAACCACTCCTCTAAACTTCTGTAGATGGGACCACGATTCTGCTAGTCTCCCAGGTTTTGTAAACTTGGTGTCGTGCTTGGCTCTTCCTTTCCTCTCATCACCCATATTCAGTCAGTCAATGGGTCTTGTCTAAGGTACCTTCACAGCAATCCCCAGCATCCTTCTGCTTCTGTCTACTCTCAGACCTTACCCAAGTTCAGATCCTCTTCAGTTCTCAGTTGCTCTATCCCAGCCTCCTAATTAGGATACGATGTTTCCAGTCTCTTTACAAAATAATCCTCCTAAAGCACAGGTCTGACCATGTTATTTCATGGTTCAGGATCCCTAAATGGCTCTCTCCTTGATGGTTCTAGGAAGAAAAGATAACCTCAGCTTTGCTTTAAAACCTCTTCACATTCTGATTCCATTCTATTCTTCTGGGTTTATTGTATATATCTCTAATATACTTACACTGCTTTTTAACTAAACCTCCTGTTACCTGAGTTTAGTTTTTTGCTCCTGCTTCATGCTTTGGCAGAGTATGGCCCCTCATATCTAGAATGGATTCCCTCCTCACCTGTGCCTCTTCCCTAGCATCCTTCAGGAGTGTTATCTCCTGCAGGACAGAACTACACTTCATTTTCTATCTCCCAGTGCCTTTCTTATAGCAGATACTTTGCAAATGTTTGTTGTCTTGGGCTGGATTTGACAACCAAGATTTACTGTGATTGAAAATGATATTTAAACAATTAATTTTCTTCTTTGGTTGTTTATGATTCAGAAGAAATATGAAGCACGTTAGTCTCTTGATGAATCTGCTGTTCTGATTTTCTTGTTGCCTATCAGAAATTGAGTTACTCCAAGACATAACATATCCTTCAGCAGATAATCAGAGGGTTGTCTAGCCATTTTTATAGCTTGATAACTGTACATCTCAGGTGTCATGACAAAATATTGTAATACTGCCCTTATTAATAAATCAACAAGCATTTGTTAAGCTCATAGTATATGCCATACACTGTGCTGAGAACTGGGGATTCAAAGAAAGCCCTTGAGAAGGTCATATTCTAATGGAGGAGACAATATGGGGAAAAAATTATACACTCAAGATACATAGATATATATGGATATATATTTATATATGTGTGTGTATATATATGCACATACATATAACTATATTATTATTTATATGTAGAGAGAGTAAATGGAAGGTAAGCTCAGAGGGAAGACACTAACAATATTAATACCTTTGATTACTACAACTCTTGCCTAACCCTGGATTATTCCTGCCATCTGATATTTTATTTCCTTTTCTTCTCCTAGACTATAGTATAATACTAGAGAAAAGCACAGAACTGTGCAAACTTTACCCACTACACATTTATGTTCTGTAACTTCTACTTCATACATGTTCGGAATAGACAGGCAATATTATGACTACCCTCTGCTGGGCTAACATGCTCTGTTCTGAGGACCATACTGTAAGAGACGCAGCCCAAGCTGGAGCATGTAATGGAGGAGGGTGACCAGGATAGTGAGGGAGACTTGAAACCATTGAAGGAGCTGGGAATTTTTATTCTAGAGATGCTGTTAGGCGAAGAGAGTAGTGGTCTCTGGGTATTTAGAATAGAAATGTTCTGAATTCCAATCCAGAAGGCAGAACTAGAACAAGTAGGTAAAAGTTACAGGAAGTCACATTTCAGTTCAGCATAAGAACAAATATCCTAACAATGAATTTTTACTCATTGCAGCATTGTAATGGGTTGCTTTTGAGGTAGTGCTCCTTCATCACTGGAGATGTTCAGGTAGAGACTGAATGGCCACTTCTCAGGGTTCTTGTAGTGTGGAATCATGCATCAATAATAAAAATAGTTAAAATTTATATAGTTCTGTAAGATTTGGCGAAAGCTTTGTTTTATTTGATCCTCACAACCCAGTGAGGTAGATACTTTTATTATCCATTGCCTAGGGTAAAAAATCAACAATTGTCTGAGACAAGGCTTGAACTCAGGTTTTTCTGATTCGGAGTACATCACTCTATCCACTACTTAATCAACCTTCATTGGTAGGATGAAGTAGGTAACTTGTGAGGTCCCTTCTGATGCTCAGAGTCTAAAAAGAGTTCTTGTTGCCAGTCAGCAAGAGGTGAATAACAAGGTTGTCAAGTAACACTGGTGACTTATAGAATTTTGGAAGGGATATAGAAGTCACCCGAGGGGAGCTTCTATTGCATTGCAGAATCCCTTCTAAGAGGTAGTCAGCTAACCTCTGCTTAAACACCTCTTGTCATAAGAACTCAGTGCCTCATAAGATAGCCCATTAAATATTTAAAAGAGCCTGTTCTTAGAAAGTTCTTCCTTCCTTTAGATTGAGTAGAAATTTACTTATCTGTGCCTTCAGTTATCTGGCTTTAATTTTGTTCTTTGAAGATATATACAGAATAATTATCATTCTTCTTTTGAATAATAGGTCTTTAAACTTAGAATATAAGAAGCATGTCTTTTAAATTGTCTCTTCTCTCATTTATCAAAACCCATGGCCTTTTCTTGGGCCTCCTGCTCCTTCATTGCCCCAGAACATTTGACCACCTCTCTTTTTAAAACTTTCTTCTCTCTTGATAAGAGGATGTGACACTGCATACGCTATACTTCAGTTTTAGATGTATTTCAGGTTTCAGTTCTTAGCTTTTTTTTTAATTGCCATTTAGGCTAGAAATGGTGATGTCATCTTACACATTTCTTTCACTTTTTCTACATATCAGATAGTCACTAAATTTGGCACTGTCACTTGGATCTTTATTTTCCTTTCTGTTCCCATGGTCGTCACCCTAATTCAAGCTCATATCACCCCTCACCTGGATTGTTATAATAGACTCCTGATCTTTTCTCAACTTTCAACCTCTCCTCCAATCATCCCACATATTTATGTTAATCTTTCTAAAGCACAATTCCGATCATCTAAGTCCCTCACTCAGAACTTTTCAATTACTCTTTTTTTTTTTTTTATGAGCAATCAGGATTAAGTAACTTGCTCAAGGTTACACGGCCAGTTATTTATGGGTGTGGTGCTAAATATCTGAGCCTGGATTTGATCCCCAGGTCATCCCGACACTGGGGCCGGTGCTCTTACTCGCTGTGCTACCTGGCCACCCCCTTTTCAATTACTCTTAACTGCTTATCAGGTAACATTTTGTTTGTACTTCTTCCATAACAATTATCATTGTTCACTTCTGTCTTGTACTTATTTGTATATACATCTTGTGTTCTTTATTAAGCCTTTGACCTCTTTGACAAGGGGGAATCATGCCTCATTTGTTTTTCCATTCACTGACTACCCAGAATTAAGTTTTGAACAAAGTTAAATTGACCATCTGTCATTTTTCAAAATCCTATCCATTCTTCAAAGCCAAGTTCAAATGTTGTCTTTTCCATGAAACCTCCTCAGCCAGAAATGATCACTCTTTCCTTGAATAGTATCCTATGTCTTTTGTTTATATCTTCTTCTGGCACTCATACTACATTGTAGCATAGTTATTTTCATGCATGTTTATGTCCAGTGAATTACAAACTGCTGAAAAGTAGCTGCTTCTTGGCCGTATCAGATTGGATTTATCAAAGGCAAGGACCTTGCCTTTTATTTCTCCAGAATACTTACTATACAGTAAGCACTTACATTTGTTAATAAATGAACACAAATGGAATTTAAATATATCTTTGTATATGTATGGAGCAGCTAGGTAGTATATTGGATAGAGTGCCAGGCCTGGAAGACGTATCTTCTTGAGTTCAAATGTGGCCTCATATGCTAATAGCTGTGTGGCCCTGAGCAGTTTCCTCATCTGTAAAATGAGCTGGAGAAGGAAATGGCGAACCACTCCATTGTCTTTACCAAGAAAATCCCAAATGGGGTCACAAAGAGTTGAACATGACTGAAACAACTGAACAATTATATGTGTGTGTGAAATCAAAATTAAATTACCAGTTTGCGCACAAAGGATAGAAACCTAAAGGTTTTGATTTGTTATTATGTCAGGGTCTTTTTTTTTATAATAGGTTCCCTCAGAATGTTAAGACAAAATGAAAAATGACCTTGTCATTTTGAATGTACCCTATCACAAACTTACGGAATGACATGGGCAAGAGTAGTATGAGACAGACAGGTACTATTCTGCAATCTACATCATTGGAAGGAATACCCATATTCAGATTACAAATTCATTTGAACATTTGAATATAATAGCATATTCAGTAGAATTAGTTGATTTTTTTATTATTGAATTGTTTTTAGCTTATACTTGAACCTTTTTTATCTTTTTTATCATGCCTCCAATAAAGTAGTTTTTGAATTTTGAATTACCGTATCAAGTAAAAAATAATATATCTGGGAAACAAATGGGCAATATAGCTCTTACCTAACCTTTTTTTGGAAAAACCATATTGAAAAATTATGCCTTACTGTATGTCTAGAAAGGCATCCTAGAAGTTTCAAAGCTAGGGTGAACAGAATTTTGATGTTCCCTATGTCATTTGAAGCTGAAGGAACCTCAGCTATCCTCTAATGCATCATATCTGAGAAGTTGTCACATGAGTAAATAGTAGAACCGGAATTTGAACAGAAGTCCTCTGTCTCTAAATCTAGTGTTCCTTCCACTGTGCCACACTGCTATTTCTAGGGTAGTGTCTTAATGTTATCTTTCTGTAGCTCCTGGCTAAGTGGTCTAAAGTTCCTCAATAGTAATCTCCCAGCTGGTTCTTCTCTTTATGACATGCACTATCTTGGGATAGGTGCTTCTTGTACTTTCATGCCCTTGTTTCACATTAAATCTTTTAAAACCTATGTTCTTCATGTTTGTCTATACTGTGCCATTTTCTTGCTACTGAAGTATGAAAAAATAGTATATATACACCAAAATGCTTTTACTCTAGTAACGAGGTGTATCTGTCAGAAAAAGCAGTATTAGTTTTATGCTGTTACATAAATACCACCTAGAAAAGGGACAGAGTGGAAGCCTACTGTATTGTACAGGAGAGCTCAGTCCAACTGATTTACTTCTAAATGATTTATCATATCCTACCTACCTTTTAATGAGCCCACTGAATGGTTAATGGTTGTGAAGTAGGATTTTTAAGATTTTAATTGTCTAACACATTTAAGATTGCTTAAAAGATATTTGTGTGTGGTTGAATCTAATTCATTTTGCATGTGGACAAGAGGTATTTCTAACCGATTAAGGATAGTGTTAATGCATGTGGTAATTCATTGAATTGGAAAAGGAGTCTAATTAAACATTTTTGGCAGGTTGACTTATAGAATGGTGAGATTTCTTTGGCCCCTATTTGCATCCTTGCCACTCAGAGTAACACTGGTGGGGTTTTTTAAGTGTTCATTTTAAAACAACTTCATTTGAACCATCTTCCCAGTTAGATATACTACTACCACTTTAAAAAAATGTTTCATCTGACTGGTTAAATGAAGACAGAAGGTAAGACTTTTAATAATGAGTTGTAAGTATAAAGAATATCTATCGCTAAGTTAGGTATTATAATTTTACTATCATTAAAGTTTCATAAATGTTTGAAATAATATGGGTATATAGGCAGTCTGAATGCACACGTTTTGATGCAGTATTATGACCTGAAGGCCTCAACACCTCTCTGGATTGGAAATGATTCGAGATTTATGTGAAGGGCAACTAGAAGGGGCAGAAATCGGCTCAACAGAAATAACATTCACACCAGAGAAGATCAAAGGTGGAACCCACACAGCAGATACCAAGACAGCTGGGTATGTCTCTGCATGTATTTGAGACCTGAGAAAGAACCATTTAATAGTTCCATTTAAGAAGCCAAACAATGTCAAATGTAAGGTTGTTGGTTCCACTAAATTGTTTCCTTATTTAACTTTGATATCTTTTTTCTTTCTTTAGTAAAGGTAACTTAATGTTTGAAAATGTATTGTAATTTTATACACATGAGTAAAACTATTTCATTGACTTATATAAGACAGGAGAGTGTTTGAAATTTAGTAGTTATTCTGAATACCAATGCTCTTGAGTAAAAGTCCCCCAGTACCCAATATATAGAGTTTTAGAGCTGACAGGCACTTTATCGATCATCCAGGTCAGCCTTTCTATCTTATAAATGATAAAACAAAAGTCATAGAGTAATAAACTGATTTTTCCAGAGTCACATAGCTGGTTTGTGGCAGACCTAGCACTGGATCCCAGGTCCCTTGACTCCTAGGTCAGTATTTTTTCCATTAGGTTGTGCTACTAGTGATACCACATGTTCTGCCCCATTATTCACTGAGTTATTGTGCATATTTCATCTGTCTGCACATGCCCCAAGATCTTTGCCTCTCAAATTCTCTTTTCCTGTGCCACACTATAGTGGAACAAAGTATTTGCTTTGGACTCATCCTGGGTTCAAATTCCTGGCTCTCTACATGGTCAAGTTAGGTTACATCTCTGAGTGTTAGTTTTCTGAGGATAATATTGGTATACTATATCTTACAAGGTTGTTGTGAGAAAACATCTTTTCAGTTGAAAAACTTAAATTGAGTGGTTATGATGAAATCTGTTATCTAATATATTTAATATTTGGAAATTAAATATATAAACCACATTTTCAGTTTCCATGCAGCATATTTGTTAGGTAAACTCCCGATGCTTTTAGGTATTTTAATTCTTGCTTTGGGCATATTTCATTTTGAGCCTGCTTTTTTACTCTGTAGTCATGTCCCACCCTATTTGTATCAGCTTTTTGGCCTTTTCATGGTTGCTAATGGTTCTCATTTAAGTTTGGAATTCAAGAGTAGTCAGAAAAGCACTGAAGTGGTAAGTACATAGATCCTTTAGATAGCACCAGGTCTTGCCCTCTGAGGGATTTGAAGTTTTACACATTAGAAGAGATAACTCAGGCAGCATGGCTTATTGGATAAAAAGTTAACCTCAAAGTGAGAGATAACTGGAATCAAGTTCCTCAAGTCACATATACCTCTCGGTGCCCCAGGCAGTTTTCTAATAGGGAGGATGAAGAAAGAAGAGAAACAAGCATTTTTTAAAGACCTACTATATGCCAGACACTGTGCTGAGTACTCTACAAATAACTATTTCATTTTATCCTCACAACTACTTTGTGCTATGATTAACCCCATTTTATAGCTAAGGAAACTAAGGTAGCTAGAGATTAAATGACATTCCCAGGGTCACACAGCTAGTGAAGCCTGGGGCCAGATTTAAAATCAGGTCTTTCTGACTCCAGGCCAAGTTTGCTCTATCCACTGTGCCACTTTGTTGAAGAGCAGGTGCCAGACTGCATTGGAAAAATGAGTTATCTCTGCCACTAATAATGTGGGCATTTAAGAGAATGGCAGATAATATAAGATAGGATTCCTCATTTGTTTTTGTTTTTTTTCCAAAAATTCTTGTTCTGATTAGTTATGAACCTTACATGTGCATGGGTTTCACAATTTTCATAATTTTCATGGGGCTTTAAAATTATGAACATAGGTATTTAATTTATTTCCTTGGTACTTAAGGTATTTTTTCACACAGGAGCTTTTTGGATTTGATAATTTTATTCAGTTAGGCATTATTTAAATTTTTTCGTATTTATTAATCTGAACTTGGCAAATATCAACAAAAGTGAACTTTTTTTGCACAAAGAATAATGTAAAAAAGAGTACTGAAAATGAAACTGTGAATCTCCACTCTATTAAAAAAAAGTATTTAAAGTTTTACGTGGTGGTTCCAATAGTTTCTTGCTTGTCTGTGTCCTCTTCTAAACTTTCTTTTCTCCTCTGTTTATTTTTTTAATGAGGACTAGGCTTTTTCTATTAAAAGAAATTTTTTTTTAGGAAAATCTTGATTTTTTCAGTTGTTTAGAAAGTAACTAAAAATATATATATAATTTTACTAATGAGGAAATTTAGACTCAGGGATGTTAAATGACCTGCCCAGGATTGTCAGCCACTTGACAAAACTGGGATTAGAATGTAGGTTTTGCATTGAATGGAGTATATAGAACGGAGAGATTTGACATTGATGCTTCAGAAAACTGAAGCACAGTAGCAAAATATGCCTTCCTTGGTTGGTAGTCAGACCTCTAATATGTGCTCTTTAGTAACTATCTTATTGCTTAAAGCACCAACTGGTCTAAGTGATAAAGGCTTCTATAGGTATCATTGTCTAATAGAAAATCCAGGTAGGAGTCCAGCATGTTGATGAATAAAGAGGCATGTCATTCTGTTGAAACTGAATCAAAAAAGAAGAGGGACATAGACCATTTGGACTATCTGGACATATGTCTGCTTTTCATCCCTTATTGCTATCTCTACCTTATGTTTTTCTAAGTGCATTTATTTAAAGCTCCAGTCAAGCAATTCAGTTCTCATACTATTTTACTATGTGAAATATTCAAACGTTGAATTCCATGAAAAACATTGTTAAAACTTTGTAGTCATTCAATCTTTCAAAATTTTATCTATTTATTTATTTTTATTTGTGCATTTTTGAAAGTAAAATGTGATGGTTTATCATAGCATCATCTTTTTCCTGACTTCCACCTAGGAGCGTGTGCCTGTTACTGCAGGTCTCGATGCCCTGTGTTCTTTTTGCTGCTTCTCCCTCCGAACTCCGTTTGAAAGGTGGCACTAATGCTGAAATGGCCCCACAGATAGATTACACATTGATGGTGAGTGCCTTTCCCTCTGTGTCAAAGCCATCAGATGGTTGTATAGACTCTTCTGAACTGTGCTCTTTAAAACTGGCTTTTAATTTCTTGATGGGACTGGTGACCTAAGCTTTTGGACTTAGCTTTAAGCTAAGACTCTAATAGTACTTATATCAGATCAAAGCCAACTTTTGAAATAGAAGACTTTAACTTTGAATGTAATAATTTTGAGGTAGAAAAAAAGCAGAATGGCCATCTTTGGGACTGCAAAGAATCCATCAGTCAAGGCCTTAGATTGGTGTTTTCTGATTGGTGTGCCTTAGCTCTCTGAGAAGCCTCTGGCTGTGGTTTACAAATTGATTTTCTGGGCTGCCACATCCCAGTCCTCTCCCTCTGTGCTCTTTAGCTTCATTCCCTTCCTTCTTCAGGGCACACCTCTGCCTGCCATCATCTGCTTTTCTTCCTCCTCATTGTTTTAGGCATTTAGCTTTTTTCTGCTCTTTGTTCCCACAACCCTTCAGTGGAAACCTCCTTTCTTCTGACCTTGAGAAGTTTGTAGATTTAAAAGTATGAGGAAAGTTCCTGTAAAGCTGTGTAGAGATAAGACTTTTCTGAGAATATCACCTTATTTTGTTTGAATTTACCAAAAGCCTACATGTCATTTAATGCAGTCATTTAAATCTCTCTGAGTCTGTTTTCTCACCTCAGCTCTAAATCTATGATTCTGTGATCCTAAGAAAATGTTAAACCTTTTAACTTTGGTAATGTCTTTCATTTTATTTAAAATACTGAAATTCCCTAAGTATTTTTGCATGTGACATTTCCCTAAGCACTATTTTAGTACTTTATAAAGGGATGGGCTTGTGGGCACTTAATAAATGTTTGGTGGCTAAAATAACAAAACATACTAATTTTGTAGGTCTTCAAACCAATTGTTGAAAAGTTTGGTATCAAGTTTGATTGTGATATTAAAATGAGGTAGGTTGCATATTTAATATTTTCCTTTCTAGTTTTGATCTTTTATTTACATTGGTCTTACTGGCATGGTAAATGAGATGCTTCTTTGCTAAGCAGTTGCACTGGTCAGGCATACTCTAAAGGATAATTATGAACATACTAGATAGAGTATTATCATTTTGTGACTAGCCACTAGTTAGCACAGTGGAGAGAGTTTCAGGCCTGGAATCAAGGAGACCTAAGTTCAAATCCAGCCTTAGTTACTTACTAGCTAGATCCTGGGCAAGTCATTTAACCTCTCTGCCTCAGGTTCTTCTGCTGCAAAATGAGAATAATAGTAGCACTTACTTTGCAGGGTTGTTGTGAGGATTAAATGAGACAATATCTGTAAAGTGCTTATCACAGTGTCTGGTATATAGTACGTCCTTAATAAATGCTTATTTCCTTTCCTAAATAATTAGAGATGACATTTCTCGTAGGGTTCATTAATACTCTGAAAGGTAATCCACAAAGGCATATGAAATTTGAAGTTGTAGTGATGGTCACAATTGTATATAGTATTCGTTTGCATATCATAGGTATAGATACTTAATTAGGAAACTTCTACTTTGTGTCTATTGGCCACACAAAATAGTATCTTTGTCCTATTATTTAGCAACATTTAGATCCCATTATGTGCAAAACATTAGACCAGGGGTGGGGAACCTGCAACCTTGAGGCCACACATGTGGCCCTCTTAAGTCCTCAAGTGCAGCCGTTTGACTGAATCCAAACTTCACAGAACAAATCCCCAAAAGGTCACACCTGAGGACCTAGAATGCCACATGTGACCTTGAGGCTGAAGGTTCTCCACCCCTGAATTAGACTATCAACAAATATTTATTAGGTGTTTACTATATGCCAGTTACTGGGGATAAAAATAAAAAGAATGAGGCAGTCTCTGGCCTTAAGGACCTTATATTCTACTAGAGAGAAAAACATTCTCAGATAAATAGATACTGGAAACATACAAAAAAAAATACACAGTGATGGGGTATATATGTATACTACAGTCCATTGTAGGAAGAAGTCCCAGTCTTTGTAATTATGGAATTTAGAAAAAGTCATTTTTTTTCTTTATGTTCTTGTTACAGGCATTGGAAAAAAAGAGGACAAAGTAGAAGGCAACTTTAGATAAAGACTTTTTTCCTTTTGTCATGATGTAATTGGAAGTAATTTCACAGAATGATCAAAAGACATAGACATTATTTTGAGATTACCTTCCATTATCCCTAAGCTTAGTGGTAGTGGTAAAGAACGAATTTTTGACTGCTTAAAATTAATTTTAGTTTCATTGTTAGAGGCAACATGATGTAATGGACAAAATGATGGGCTTGGAGTAGGAACACCTGGATTCAAATCCTACCTTGAACACTACCTTGACCCTAGGCAACTCACTTAAATGCTTCAGCCAACTTCATAGGATCTACCTACTCAGTCAGAGTGGTTGCCTTGTGCTTTAGTGGAGGTAATTCCCACACCAGGAATCCCATTTCCTCTCCCTCCCCTTCAGCCCCCACAAACACACTTTGGGAATCACAGGTTGTTTGCATTTTTCTATTGCATGATTAATATAGCTGATCTACCACAAGGACATAATGTTCAGTATTTTGTCATCATTGCTGTTTTAGAACTGTTTGTTGACAATGTTCAGATACCATTTGTCTTTTATTCAGCTGTTACTGACTTGTTTTTTTGTCCTGGAATGTGGTTACATGTGATCACATGTGTACTTTTCAAAGGGGCTACTACCCTAAAGGCGGTGGTGAAGTAATTGTCCAAATGTCACCAGTTAAACAGCTGAACCCAATAAATTTAACTGATCGTGGCACAGTGACCAAGATATATGGAAGAACATTTGTTGCTGGTGTTTTGCCCTTTAAAGTAAGTATCTCAGATGTTACAAGCATGTGTATTTCTTGGTAAATGGCATGTTACCTGTTCTTTTAAATTATTGGAATAACTGTTTATTTTTGATAAATCATTTCATGATGTAGCTAATTTTTAAGGAAGATTAGCTTTTTGTATTTGAGCATTGATTCTGAATAATGCATATAAAAGTTGGTAATTACTTTAATTATCCTTGATGGCTTGAAAAGAATTGTCAAACTAACCAGTGATTTATTTCAGTTTTACTGTAACTGTTGCCTTTCTGTCTTACCAAATTAGATAGCAAAAGATATGGCAGCAGCAGCAGTGAGATGCATCAGAAAGGAAATCAGGGATCTGTACGTTAACATCCAGCCTGTTCAGGAACCTAAAGAACAAGCCTTTGGCAATGGAAATGGAATAATGTGAGACAAGACACTAATCTCTTCCTGTGTCCCCTTAGTTTTAGTGTTATGAAGTAATTTTCCTATTTAAAAAAGTATTAGAGTAGTGTTTTGAAAAGACTTGTTTAAAAAAGTATTCTAGCTTAATACAAAAATATATGTAAGATTTGACAAGTTCATTCCAAGAATTTTGCAGTTTCTAAAACTTGAGATTCTTGTGAGAACTTTGCTATTGTTGTTATGATGAACAGTCTCTGATTTGTTTAGAAAATTTCATTTTTAATGCATCTTATTAGCAGTTGGTCTTTAAAAAGAATCCTGAAGGAAACTTTTCTAAATGCTTTTATGTAATGTGGTTGAAAAGTCATTTTGTAAATACCTAAGGTGACAAAGACTTTTTTCAGGCCAGAGAATGACTGTCCAATAAAAAGGGGAATGGTTCAAGGTTTAGGAAGTTTCTTAAATTGATATATTTGAAGAGTAAAAGTACCCTTCAGGTGAGCATTTACATTTAGTGTCTACACTGTGGTCTTCTTAGATTACTCTAATTAAAACTTTTTAAAGTAAATATTCTATTTATGATACTATCTATAAAGTAAAAAAAAAAAACCCTCCACTAAATTTCCGTATAAAAGACCTTTTTATTTGATATAATCTTAGTCTGCTTTATAATACCATTTTACCTGCAAAATACCATCCCATTCTGATATATATGGTAACTCTGTGTTTTATTTTTTATTCTCATTAAGAAGTCAGTTATTATTTTGAAGGAGAAGGTGCTTCTTATGTAGATACTGATTAGAATCTGGCCAGGTTCCCCTGCTTAAGGAAAAAATCCCCAGGAATACTTATATTAGTGGTCAGGGCTACTTTTCACTTAATTGCATTATAGGATCCGCCTATGCACATAAACTTATGATGAGTACCTCATTATTTTCTGATAAGGATTCAGGTTTAAGTTTGATTTATTTGGTTCAAGTTTGATTTTGTCTGTTTAGTGATAGCATACTATGTTATATTTGCCAATAATTTTTAAAGGCTATTTATAATATAATGGAATTGACATTTTTTAAATTTCCACACAGCATTGTTGCTGAGACGTCAACAGGCTGCTTGTTTGCTGGATCATCACTTGGTAAAAGAGGTACAGATAAATGGGAAAGCCACAGTTTTAAATGTTATGATCAAACAAAAATAGTTGCCAAGAAAGAAGTCTGGAATTCAGTAGGATAGAGATGGGTGTGATGGTTTAAAATTTTTTAGAATTATGTTGTGTTAAAAATCAATCATATTTTAAAACAGTTCTTTTTTGAAAGGGGGATTATTTTCTTGGCATAAGAATTGAAATGTTATAGCTGTGTGACCTTGGGCAAGTCACTTAAGTCCAATTGCCCTGCCTTCTCCCCCCCAAAAAAAGAATCGAAATGTTATAAAAAATGAGGGGGTGTGTGTGTGTGTGTGTGTGTGTGTGTGTGTGTGTGTGTGTGTGTTGTCTTTAGTTTGGATTTGGTAAAACTTGTTTTTTAAGCTTCAGGTTCATGGGATCGTAGGATCATGTATTTAGCCCTGGAAGAAGCCTTTAAGGTTTTCTAGTCCGACTCCCTGATTTTACAGTTGAAGAGACTGAAGCTTAGGAAAGTTTAAATGGTTATTCGAGATCACACAGGTAGATAGTGACAGAGCCACAATTTGATCCCAGTACCTCTAACCACCAATCCACTCTTTTGATGTACTTGCTAACTTTGTGACCCTGGGTAAAACACTTAGCCCTTCTGAGTCTCAGTTTTCTCATGTGTAAAATGAGCAGATTGGACTAGATTACCTCTGAGGTCCTCTCTGTACCTGTTTTTTGTCAACTGATGATTTTTTTCCCCCGAAAATAACTTAAAAAGACATTAGTAGCCTGACAAGGAGAGACCTCAACTGAAGGTTACCGTGCATAAAAATGTAAGAATCTTTTCATCATAATCCTGTTTAAGATGGAATGTTTTGTAGTAGCTCTAATATATTGAGCTGGCAGCCAAACCCATTTTACTCAGTAGGTGCAATACACAATGCAATGTGTATTGCTTCTAATTGACCTAGCTTCAAATCTCATTTAGGCAACAAGTATTTGTTGAGCAGCCACTGTATGTGTGACTCTGTGCCAGTCAGTAAGACATATTTTCTGCCATCAAGGATCTTGTAATCTGATTGGAAAAGCAAGTATGCAGAATTAATGTATGCAGAATTGACTAACAATGCAGTATAAATAAGTTCCAAATTAATGGTGCAGTTGCTATAAGAATTCAGAGAGAAAGATCATTTGGGCTTTATAGTGATTAGGGGAGGCTTTATGTAAGAAATTGTATGTGAACTGAATGAATATGAATAGATAGGGATTAAAATGGCAGGAGAGAATGGAGTGAATATTTTGGGTGAGGGTTGTGACTTTGAAGAGAGATATATTCAAGTGGGAATGAATAAAGCATTTTCAAGGAATTGTGTGAGTACAAGATTAACCGAAACTACAGGTTTGTGTTAGGCAATCATGGAGAGGTGGATTAGGACTAGATTGTAAAGGACCTTGACTGCCTCAGCTAAAAAACTTAGATTTAATTAATTAGGCCCAAGGGAACCATTGGCAGTCTTTGAGAAACTAAATGAAATATTACAAGAACCACCACAGTGCTTGGCACATATTAGACACTTGTTAGAAGCTTGTTGGTAGATGAGCCAAACAAATATCTAGTTAATTTCTATGAAATATCAATAGATGAGGATAGGTTATGGTAAAGGGAGGTTGCTTCTCAAAAAGTCTTGTCATTTTAGTGGTGGTCATAGTTTTTCCTATAACTAGTTGAATAGTGCTAGGCACTTAACCTGTCTGGGCTCCAGTTTTTTCATTTGTAAAAGGAGAGGTTGGACTGGGTGATCTCTTAAGAATCAAGGCTTAGATCTTAAATGCAAATTTTCAGTGGTCTCCAAGATTTAATCCTTTCCTGACAGGCTAGAAAGTTGGACTGCATCTATAAATTGGATTGGATAGGGATAGTAAAGTCTTATGCTTAGGTTCAGAAAATCACCTTTATAAATACAAAATTGGGGAATTGTAGATAGATAGAAAAAGATCTGGAGCTGTGAGTGGAGTGCAAGCTCATCATGAATCAATTGTGATAAAGCAACCAGGAAAACTAATGCAGGTTTCATTTAGAGAAGCGTGTTATCTATGACTGGGAGAATAATCACCTCATTGTTCTCTGCCCTGGCCAAGTGACATCTGAAGTATTCTGTTCAGTTCTTGCACCACATTTTAGGAAGGACATTGATAAGCCAGAGAGCATCCAGAGGAGGGCAGCCAAGATGGTGAATGGCTTCATGTTCATGTCATTGAGGACTGGTTGAAGGAATTGGGAGTAGGGGGTGTTTAACCAAAAAAATACCTTGGTGTGCATAATAGCTGATTAGATCTATTCTGCTGGGCCCCATTGGGTGGTGGGACTAGAGACCACTGGTGGAAGTTGGAAAGTTTTTCATTTGTATTCTGTAGTTATTTATATGTGCGTCTCTTGTGTGCCCCCAGTAGAATGTGAACTCCATGAGTTGGGACAAGGAATGTTTTACTTTTGCCATTGTATCCCTAGGACCAGTACAGGATTGAATTGAATAGTGTGGATCCTTCTTTGTTCAGGCACATTTTGCTAGATGGTTTCTTAAGGTCCTTTCAAATTTGAAATTCTTTGTATGATCTTTTCCAACTTTAACATTGAATAATTCTAGTGGAGATGAAACATACAGTGATTTTTAGCGACTTTTGAATTTATGTATATTCTTCAACCCCTTACATCTTCAGTCAAGGCAAATTTTATTGCCATAAAACCAGTCAACTAAAACTAAAGTCACCACTCCTCATTTCTCTCTTTTCTAGTGTATTTGGCCAGTACTACTTAAATTCATTGTACGTTTATCCTGAGGCCTTCCTTGAATCCTGGAAACTGTTTCATAATGTTTATTTTCAATGAGCTGGAAATTATAGTAAGACTTCCTTTAGGTTGTATTTAAATTATTTTTTATTGGCACTTTAAATGGCATGGTTAATGTTTAGAAAGGATTCAGTGTTGATTTGAAAAGAATAAGATTTCAAAAGTTATAACTATTATTATTGTGTTGTTTAGTCATTTGCAGTCATGTCCCACTCTCTGGGACTCCATTTGGAGTTTTCTTGGCAAAGATACTAGAGTGGTTTGCCATTTCCTTCTCCAGTTCATTTTACAGATGAGGAAACTGAGGCAAACAGGGTTAAGTGATTTTCCCAGGGTCACACAACTAATAAGTGTCTGAGGTCATAATTGAACTCAGGAAGATGAGTCTGACTCTAGCCCTGGCACTCTATCCTCTGTGCCACCTAGTTGTCCGTATTATTATTGTGGCCCTTTAACTTACTTTAACTAATATAATTCTAATGAAATCTTGTTCAAGAATTCAAGCTCTTCCACAGCCATTTTGTAAATGTTTACCATTAGTCATTACATAGATAGCTTTCATGTGAATAGGACTTGACACATAAAGCACTTGCTCACAACAACCTTCTAAAAGTAGGTTGTACAAATGTTGTCCCAGCCTTAAAGATAAGAAAACTGAGGCTCAGGAAGGTTAAGTGATTTGGCCATGGTAATATTCCCATGACTAAAACCCCAGTCTTCTCATTTCTGTCCATTTCACCACACAGGGCTGAAGAACGGAAGCATGCTTAGTGCTGTCTATTGCCACATGCTGTCTTATTCTTGACATTGTCTTCTTTAAACTCTCCTTCTATCTTAGTCAGATCTTAGCAAGATTTCAAAACCCAGCTGGAGTCTTTTCTTCAGGAAGCTTTCTCTGACTATGCCAACCCCTCTTGCTGTTTGCCTTCATTACACTTCAGTTGAACTTATATTCATTGCTGCGGTCTGATATTGCATTTTTTTCCTTTAATTTACTCATTCGTGTTTGTTTTGTCCACTGCATGTAAACTCCTTGTAGGCAGGGATCATGCCTTCTGCTCCTTTCGCATTCTGTATAACACCTAGTACATTGTTGAGCTTGTGCTTGGGAAATGATGGTATGAAGGCCAGTGTGCAAAGAATAGTAACTCTAGGGTGGTGGTGAACATTGCTGTGTTGGAATTGCCTTTTCTATGAATGGATGTTTCATACTTTTTCATAAACTTAAAGCTAAGGAGGGCAGATTATTTCGAAATTCCATGTCTTATGGGGACACTTGTGGGCACTGATGTAATCACGGGAATTTCTTAATATTATTATTAATGAAACTGACCTTGGGGCAAGTCACTTGACATCAGTGTCTTAATCTCTCAGATGAAGGATGGGTGTTGGTTTGGATGAAATCTGAGGTTCCTTTCGATTTTAGCCTTGTGAGATTCCAGGTTTGGTTGCTTAGATTCTTATCCAGTTCTTCCACTTAAATAGAAAAGTGACTTGAGGAAGTTAGTCAATAAACATTTACACGTACCTCTTTTGTACCAGGCACAGTCATAAACACTGGAGATGCAAAGAAAGGCAAAAATGTGGCCTTGATCTCAACAAATATACAGTCTAACGGGGGACAACATGCAGATAATTCTAAATGTACAAGATATAGTCAGTGTAATTGGAAAGCAAGCTTAGGAGGGAAGGCATTGGTCAGGGAAGGTCTGAAGAGACAAGGAAAGGTCTGTTGTAGAAGGTGCAATTTGAACCGAGTCTTTAGGGAAACTGGGAGGCTGAGGTGTGGAGGGAGAGCATTCCAGGTATAAGGGGCAGCCAGTGAGAAAGCACACTCAGGAGACAGGAGTGTCATGAGTGAAAAACAGCAAGGGAGCCAAGGTAACTGGATTGAAGAGTGGAGGGAGTAAGGAGATGTGTAAGAAGATAGTAAAGCTAGGAAGGGACCAGATTGTGAAGGACTTTAAAAGCCAGAAAGAATTTTATATTTGATCCTGGAAGGAATAGGGATCCACTGGAGTTTACTGAATTGGGTGTGGGTAGGGGGGGAGATAATATAATCACACTTGTGCTGTAAGAAAATTACTTTGGCATCTCAGTTGAGAATGGATTAGAGTGGGGAAAGATGACTTAAAATGACCAATCACAAGGCATTTGTAAGAAGCTAGGCCCAGGATAACCAGGTGGTGGCTGTATGAGTAGAGAGACGAGAATGTATATGAGAGACATTGTGTAGAAGGAAATTACAAGCCTTGACAAAAGATGGGGATATACAGGCTGAAGCAGGTGAAGAATCGAGAATGACACCAAGGTTATGAGCCTGGTTGACTGGGAGATGGTGGTATCTTTGATAGTAATAGGAATGTTGGGAAGAAGGGAATGTTTAAGGGAAAGTAAAAGAGTTTTGGACATACTGATTTTGAGACGCCAGTGGAACATCTAGTTCAAGATGTCCAAAAGATCATTTGTATTGCTGGATTGGCTTTTCCTTCCAGGCCTGAAGCCTCTGGCGCAACATATCTCCCTCATATATATTATATGCTTCTCACTTTGAAAAACCTTGTATGTGTGTGTATATATACATGTATATGTACATATGTGTGTATGTGCACATTCCAGCCTCCCATAAAAGAACAGGTGAAAATTAAGTCTCCAGGTACTGACTGAATCATAGCCTAAAGATCAGAGGTGTGCTGACTTCTTGACTGCTGGTTTTTGCCTGTTGTGGTGCCAGTTAATTCACCTGCACTCTCACTATCTTAGGCATATCTGCTGACAAGGTTGGAATTGAAGCTGCAGAGATGCTGCTGGGAAATCTGAGACATGGGGGAGCTGTGGATGAGTATCTGCAGGACCAGGTACTTTCACATACCAACGGAACAGTAGAGTGGAAAGAACATTGGATGTGGGGTCAAAAAGCATGGGTTAGCATCTGTGTGACCTTGGGGAAGTCACTTGATCTCTGAAGAGCCTCTGTTTCCTCATTCTTAAAATGGAGATGATAATATTATATTGACTAACTTACAGAGTTATCATGAAGCTCAAATAAGCTAATGATATTAAACACTATAAACTACATAAATATTAGCTACTGTTATTTCTCTTGTTATTATGTAAAAGTAAGCCATTATTCTACTTAGAGTATTCAGATTTTCACATAATTTTTAAAAACTAGACTTGGCTTAAATCATTAATCAAGAAAATTTGAAATGATCAATTTTATTTTTCTTACAAATACACATTTATTTTAATCCACTCTTTCTGGTAGCATGTTTGTTTTTTTTAGGGGGGGAAGGCAGGGCAGTTGGGGTTAAGTGACTTGCCCAAAGTCACACAGCTAATTTAAATTTCAAGTGTCTGAGACAGTGTCTTGAGACTAGATTTGAACTCAGGTCCTTCTAACTTCAGGACTGGTGCTCTATTCACTGTGCCACCTAACTGCCCCAATATTTTTTTTAATGGAGAAAGGGTAGAGTTGCATCATTGGTATTACTAGTTTTGTGAAGTTTTCCTTTTTGTTGTTGTTTTATACAGCTGATCATTTTCATGGCCTTGGCCAGTGGGATCTCCAGGGTAAAAACAGGACCTATTACACTCCATACACAAACTGCCATACATTTTGCTGAACAACTAACAAAGGTAAGTGTATGTTGATGAAGACTGCTTGGTTTTATGGTAGCTGTTATTTAGACTGGTTTTGAATAATGGAATAATATACTTTAAGGATCTATGATTTCATTCATGGGAGTACTCCATCCACTGATGACAAATTGCAGCTCCTCACCTCCATAATTCATCATCCAGCAAACAACCAGTCCTATTGTGAGTCTTTTTTAACTGGAGCATAGAACTCATACATATTGGGTCCCAGAATAATAGAATGCTTAAGATATGTGTTCTGATGAGAACTTTCTAGAAATGGAAATCTGACTACAGCCAGTGGTTGGTTTTAGAATGTTTAGAGTAGGGGTGGCTAGGTGGCTCAGTGAATAGAGCACAGGCCCTGGAGTCAGGAGGACCTGAGTTAAAATCCAGCCTCAGACACTTAACACAAAAACTAGCCGTGTGACCTTGAGCAAGTCACTTTACCCCAATTGCCCTACCTTCCCCACTCCAAAAAGCAAAAAAAACAAAAACAAAAAAACCCCAGAATGTTTAGAATGTTTTAATCTAATATATATTTTCTTCTCTTCTCCCCTTACCTCGTGCTTATAATTCTTAATGATTTATATGATATTTTAATGAAGGTTTTTATAAGGGTTATAGCATTGTGTAGCATACCTGCAATTTGTCTCAGCTTTATATTCCAAAACACTAAAAGAGGCAGCGTGATGTGCAGGGCTTCTTAAAACTTTTTCCATTTGCAACCCGTCCAGCGTTTCTTAAACAGTGGCCCATGGTTTAAGAAGCACTGGATTGTAGAGGATAGAAAGCCAGAACAGAAACCAAGAAAACCTGGGTCTAAGTTCTGCTTGTCTCATATACTGGCTGAGGGGCTTATGAACAAAACCCTGGACCAGAGGTGTCAAATTCTTGAACCAGATTAAAATGTCATTGGGAAATGTTTAACAAAATAAATGAAAATATAGTACAATTAAAATAATGTTAATTTGTGGTTTTCTAAATCATTATGCAGCCTGTAGGATGTCTCTATCTAAGACTAAATTGCAGAGAAGGTGCTGGCCTGTACTGGTAGTTTCCTCTCCCAGAAGTTGAAATTATTAGCAGCCCTCTTGGTCAGCAAACATTTATTAAGCACTCACTGTGTGTCAGGCAGTGGGGGACAAAAAGAAAGGCAAAGACACAGTCCTGGCTCTTACGGAGCTCACGCTCTAGTGGGGGCACAAATGCAGACAGCCACGTGCATGCAAAGTAGATACAGTGCTAGTAGGAGATGATGTCAGAGGGAACAGTTTCGGGTGGAAGGGAGGGTGGGGCTGGATGAGGGGAGGAAGAATCGGGAGGGCCTCTTTTGGAAGGGGAGGTTAGTCTTGAGTCTTGAAAGAATCACCTAAATCTTTTACGTGCTATCTTGTTTTGATAGGTGGCTTGGTGTCTCTTAAGGCCAGTTTTGTTCAGGTGATTGAAAAAGAGTAATAAGAATTAAAATGTAAGACGAACTCGATGTCAGAGAGAAATGTAAACAGTTCAACCTAATCTGCTAGTGTAGGCAAATGTTTTTCTTATATAGAATTTCAGCTTGGTGGTAGGTTGGTCCCCAACGAGAGTGCCCCAGAGAACCTAGACTGTTTAACCTTTTTTGTCAGTTGAGCATAGATGGCCCCTTCAGCAGCTTTACAGACGCCACAAAACTGAGAGGGATAGCTAACATATCAAATGGTAATATTCAAGATCTTGACAGGCTTGAGCCAGTAAGATGAAACAGAATAGGGATAAGTGTAAAGTTTTATACTTAGTCTTAGAAAATTAGCTTCACAACTACAGAGGGAGGGGGTGGAGGAGACATGGTTTGCATTTTGCATTTTTTTGAAAATGACATGAAGGTTTTAACTAAACTACCATTTCAATATGATTCATTAATATCCTGTAATATATGAGCTAAAAAGCTAATTAATGCCTTCCTGGGCTATGTTGAGAGATAGAGTGTTCAGGACTGACTGGTGAAATTACATTTCTGCTTTATTTTGCTCTGATCAACTACATCTGGAGTGTTTCATTTAGAACTGTGTCCTCCATGTTGGGGTAGACATTGTTAAACTGGAGAATGTCCCAGGGAGGACCATCTAAAGGTCGCTAGAAAGAATGAGGATTATTAGCCTGGCAGAGAGAAGACTTAGGCTGGACCTGATGACTTTTTTTCAGGTTTTTGAAGCTCTGTCCACATGGAAGAGGAACTTTTCCACCAGGAACAAAGGGTAGAAGTTGCAAAGAGATAAAGAGAGGCTTGATGTCAAGGAAAATTTGGCAGGAATTAGAACTGTCCTAAAGTACATTAGCCTGCTTCAGGAAATAGTGGATTTCTCCTCTCTTTGGCGGTCTTCAAGTAGAGTCGATGAACACTTGTCAGGCACAGTGGGGACTCCTTTCCAGTAAGACTTAGTTCTTCCCTGTCGTCTTGGGTATTCGTGTGGCATCAGTCACTGGATCCCAGCAGTCAGAAGTCATGGATCCAGATGCCCAAGGTCACTCAGCTGTCTCATTTCAGGGCCATTGTAGATGATTTCAGATGGGGACCAAAGCTGTGACTTGGGGTCCTCATGTGCTGGCCAAAAGGGGAAGAAGGGAGAAGACAAATCGTAGCCATTAAAAAAAAAAATCTTTCCCTAAAAAAAAAAAAAATTCCAACTTTGGAATCTTTTAAAGGGATTTTATACTTGATAAATCACTTGATTTTTGTAACTTCATAAAAAAAAAAGTAAGTGATATTAGCACCTGTTTGCTGGGTAGGGAATTATAGGATTGTCCATCTGACTCTCCTAATATAAATTATGTACTAAATTTTTTTTTCTTGTTTTAGGCCAAATTTACTGTGAACAAGTCAGAAGATGAAGACGATTTCTCTAGAGAAACTTACATTATTGAGTGCCAAGGAATTGGGATGACAAATCCACATTTGTAGGATGTTTGCCTTTTTTATGATACCTCAGTGATGGATTGCACTAACTTTCAGTTGATAAATAGTACATGATGGTGAATGGGGAGTAATTTATCAAATGAATGAGCTTAACTTTAGAGATGAAGTACAGAGTGTTCTTGGTTTGTTTAGAAAAAGCTTTACTTGAGAAATCTTTCCATGAATGTTTACTGAGATGTGTATAATGAACTGTTAAAATTTAAAGACAGATGCTTGAGATTGGAAAACTAATTTCTGTATGAACATCTTGAAATGAAGCCTGTGTTTCACCAAAAAGATGCGTGCTTTGAAATGGTTCCTTTCTATGCTATAACGCATAGGCATGGGAATCTCTCTTTAATAACTTGCATCTAATCTCTGTATCCAGTTTGCTGAAATCTCATCATTAGAATACTAATAAAGCAATTCTAGGCAAATGAACTAGTTATTTGTTCTTTTTTTTTTTTCCTTTTTTAAGCAATCGGGGTTAAGTAACTTGCTCAAGGTTAAACGGCCAGGTGTTTCTGGGTGGGTGCTAAGTGTCTGAGCCCGGGATTCGATCTCCAGGTCTTCTCAACACTGGAGCTGGTGCTCCTACTCGCTGTGCTACCTGGCCACCCCTATTTGTTCTTATTGGTAAATTTTAAAACAGCATGCTTCATTCTAGTTGCAGGTGGCTATTTAAAGGTAATTAATGAGTACTCGAAGCAAATTTCATAACAGATAGTTACCTTATGCCAACTTACATAGTAAAGAACTTGGGTTCATCTTGGACTCCATCCAAGGAGATTTAATTAGCAAAATCATTAGAAAGAGAACATAAAATGACCTAAGGCTTAGATCCATGAGAATGATACAGCTTCATTCGAAGAAAATTACTAAATAAGACTCACAGTGTTGGTGGAAAGATCAGCAGATGGTCTATGTTAGTGATCTTGTGCAGTTGATACATTTCCTTATATGTGAAATAGGAATATGTAGTGTGTTCTATTGGCCTAACATCTCATAAGGAAAAATATGTGAATGTGGACATTTTAAAATTCCTTAGGCAAACATGTAGAGAGCACTATTAGATACTAGGTGAGGCAGAAAGATAAGAATCACTTAAGCAAAAAACACTGCAATTCTTAATTAAAGGAAGTCAGTTGTATATCACAGACTCCCAGAAGGAGACTCAGCAGCCATTTAATTCAATATACACCTGAACAACAGTTCACAATACAACATAGACATTAAGTGGTCACCCAGCCTTTGCTTGAAGACCTCACTAGAGGTAATAGCTCTCGTTTTTCTTTCCCCTACAATTTGCAGCCTGGGCCTCAGAATATATGGAGGTATGCCTTCCTTTCTTTTTTGCTCCCCAAACCGTAGCACCCTAAAGATTGGTTCTTTCTTTCCACAGACAGGAAATTCTCTTATCATGTCATCATGAATTCTTAGTTGTAGGTTGGCAGTTGAGTTTGTGTAGCTACAAATCTCATGTAAGACCAGTTTTTATTTTGGATCAAATTTTTTTTATAACTTTTAAATTTTAAAGAATCAGTGATCTGTTATGAGTATTCATGCAGATCACAGTCAGTAACTTAATAGACAATTTGAGAATTGCCAGGCCAAGAAGTCCATCACCCAGCAACCAAATTGCCAATAAACCTGTCTCTCAACTTGGCTATGCCAACCTTTAGATAGTAGCTATGCAGTCCATCACTTGAAAACTTTCCATCTTCAGGATCTGCCAGAGCTGGGGTGACCTCCACGCAATGAAGATATATGGGAGGAAGAGCTCAGTGAAGATTTTTTTTTTTGCTTTTTGAAGGGCAATTGGGGTTAAGTGACTTGCCCAAGGTCACACAGCTAGTTTTTGTGTTAAGTGTTTGAGGCCATATCCGAACCCAGGTCCTCCTGACTCCAGGGCCAGTGCTCTATTCACTGCGTCACCTAGCCGCCCCTAAGATTTTCTTCACAATCATAAGTAATCTGCCTATGCAGACTTATGCGTGACATTGATATTTATGGCTAAATGCCTACTCTAGGATAAGCCAAGGAATGTGTATGTGCATATATGTTAGTACCTTGACTTGGAGTTAAAACTTATGAACATGCTGGAACTAGAGACTTTAGAGAAACCAAGCCCCAGCTATTTGGGGAAATTATTCCACTCATCTTTGGGACTGCCAGCCTTAAACTGGGATGTGTTGAAAGCTGAGTAGATGAGTGCACTTGCCTAACTCGCTATGCCTCGCCAGCAGCAGACCAGACCATCCAGCCATCTTATCACTGGCCCTGCTGCTGTATCCATATACCCAGTGAATGTCCTATGTACTCTATGGCCAGGACTTAAATACCTATAAACCAAGTCAGATCATAAGCCACTGGGACTGGAGAGAGATTGGGGAAAGTACCAAGGATGTCATCAAATAACCTTGGGCAAGATGATTTTTAGCCTTAGCCTTAGATTTTTAGGCTGGTCTCTAGCCAGAGGCTGTCACTTGAACTTGGTACAGAGTTAATCAGTTCTCCCTTGGGATTTCTGGATCCTTGGAGCTTCTGGGTAGCCCAGGTGTCTCAGGGGTGGGGTCCTGGGCCTGATTGGTTTCCCATTCCTGAGATCAGAAATACCAATGAACTAGGAAATGAAGTTTCTAAAGTCCCTTCCACATTGCAATTTTCCCCCATTATGCTTTCAATATATCACAGGTTAGAATAAGAAATTAAATGGGAATTTTTAGGAGTTTTGTGGAAGCTGCAGGCGACATGCAAAATCCAGCAGATGACACAGAAAAAGTTTGGAAACTCAGAAATGCATAAAATATACGTATAGTATTGTATAATATAGCCTATGACCAACTACTTAACCCAAATTTTACCAATAAGATACTATAAACACTCCATAAAAGAAAAAGAAAAAAATTCAGACTTCTTCAGGATGAATGGAGGGCCAAAAACTTTTATGTGGATTTTCCAGATCACAGAGGTGCTATATCCCTAACCCCTGCAATGTGGAAGGGAAAACTGTAGAAGGTTCCAGATATAAGGGGTGGGGGTGGATTCCAAAGAGAAAAGAGAGACTACTAGGTAAGAGGGCAGCCAGTTGGCTAAGTGGTTAGTGTACTGGGCCTAGAGTCAGGAAGATATCTTCATGATTTCAAATCCTTCCTAGCTGTGTGACTCTGGGCAAGGTCACATAACCTTATTTGCCTCAGTTCCTCATCTGTAAAATGAGCTGGAGAAGGAAATGGCGAACGACTCCAGTATCTTTGCCAAAAAAATCCCAAATGGGGTCATGAAGAGTTGGATATGACTGAAATGACCAAACAACAAACCAGATAAAGAGAAAGGACAGGACTAGGGCATTTACAGCCCTGGTGGACAGAGAAAGACTAGGCCAGAAAAACCTGAAGTTTTTTCTGAACTACAATGATTGATCAGCAAAACAATTAGGAATTAACTAAATCAACGTTTATATTAAATTTTAAGTTCAGTAGCTGACCTCTAACTACCTTGTAACTTTATATCTTGGCTTAAAGTATTAATTTCCTTTGGGGAAAGAAAGCCACAGCAGGCAGGGGAGGGGCTAAAGGAGGATGAATAGTGCAATATATGATTATAAATATTGCATAATTTAATTTCAGTGATTTATAGGGGAAAATGCAGAGTTTTTAATTGAAAAGCTGAATAAGCAACATTGATCCTGCCCTGGAGAAACTAAGATGCTAAAATGATGGTGCTGATTGAAATGTATTTCTTTTTCAGTAAGTGATGCAAGTGTTTTGCTGGGGTAAGATAAGTAGAGTCATAGATCTATATGCACTATTCCTCATTTCAATTACTAGTTGATTTTTCTCTTCTAAATAAACATCCAAAGGTCATACCACAATCTGAATGGATTCAGTGGATTTAATTACCAAAACTACTTGAAATCTGGGAATCCTAAAGAGAATGGTTTAGATCAGGAAGAGATAATCAGGTACTCAAGGAAATGACCAGGAAAATACCTCTGGTCTGATAAATCTTTTAACATGGTCATAGAATCATAGAATTTTAAATCTGGTAGGAACCTAAGCCATCACCTAGTTGAATTCTTCATTTTACAAATGGCAACCCTGACAAGTTAAGAGAATTTTCCAAGATCACTTCCTGTCTCCTCACCATACTGCTACCTTCCAGGCCTTATCTTCATCTTCCTTCCATTCTTCTCCTGTCCCCTTTCCTCTCTATGTATCATATTATCTTGCCAAGGGGTCCAAGCCACTAAGCCATTTCTTGGATGTCTCTTTACCATACACTCACAAATTCTATCTCTCACCATTTCCCTTGCTAGTACCCCTTTATGTATTGTTTTCCCTTGTTAGAATGTAAGCTCTTTGCTTGCTTGCATTTGTAACACCAGCACTTAGCACAGTGTGTAATAATGGATTAATGATTCTCTCTCTCTCTTTAAATATATATATGTAGATAGATATGGATATGGATATCTACATATCTATATCTATCGTTATCCTACCAGACCAACCAGAGGACAATTTATTTAGAAACAAAAGCATTTTCTTGAAATAAAAGGCAAAGTGAAAAAAAGAAGATTAATATCTTGGCACAGTCAGCAGGGGAATAGGTTCAAATTGTAAGATACTTTTCAAAAGGGAGAACTAACTTGACAGAGGACCTGGGTTCAAACTCCATCTCTGAAGCTTTCTGCCTGTGTGATCTTGGGCAAATCACTTAACCCCTGGACCTCAGTTTCCTCATCTGTATATTGAGGTTGGATTAGATGGGTTATGTGGTCCCTTCTAGCTCTATGGCTATGATCCTATGATCTGCCAAATAGATCCCTTGGGTATCGCTTTTGGTAAGGGGCAGGATTCCAGAAATATTGATTGGTGGGAGGAATCCTGTAAGAAACCAAAGCCTAGTTAGGAGAACTTAGAAAAGAAAGGGTTTGACAACTGTGACCCTACATCCAAGTGATATATTTGGCAAGTTGGGAAAAGTATTTTGATAAAAAGGCAAAAACCCTAACCCACCAATCCATCTTTTCGGTGGCCATGAAAGAAAGTAACATTATCTATCTTGAGGATTAGGTGTCTTTGTTCAAAGAATTGTAATTGGCCCATGACAAATTGCAGAAAGAATATAAAGATATCAAGGGGAAATAAGTTCATTTTAATGATGGGGTAATATGGAAATTGAACCAGATGACTGATGATGTTGCTGATTTAGTCTCCACAGAGCCTGATTGATCAGAGAAGAAAGTACAAAGTATCAAGGGAAGAGAGACAATGATTCATTTGAGAATATTTTACTTGGGTCTCTGAAGAGATAGACTTACAGAAAGATAGAAAAGTCTATGTAATTGAGAAATTCTTCTGAAGAGGAGGTTGCAGGTCATGGGGACTGGGGATATAGCACAGGGAATGGACATGGCAAAGCAGAGTTAAGAACAGGGTAAAGTCTTGGGATCCCTCTGCAAAGAAAAAAAGAGCAGGATATTGGGACTACCAGAAGTATAAGGGCAGGGATTTTGCTTGATGAGCTACTTGCTGCCAATGTGTGGTACCTCATTCATGAGACAGAATGAGAGACAGAGACAGAGAGATAAGGGAGAGAGACAGAAAATGAGAGAAACGGAATATGAGAAAAAGAGGAGGAGGGAGACATACAAATACAGAGAGTGAAAAATAAAATGAGAGAGAAGAGGAGGAGGAAAAGAAAGGGAGAGGGAAAGAGAGGAGAAACTATATTGAAACCCATGTAGGATTCAGGATCAGTGTACCAGGTAAGAAGAAATCAAACTGAGTGCTCAAAAAAATTCAGAAAAGGTTATCTAGGTCCTAGGGGACAAAGATTGTTCTCAGCAATAACTTGGGAGACTACATATATTTGGATTGCAAGATTTTATACTTAGCCATCAGGCAAGAGTATTCTAGGTACTGATCTCCAGAAAAAGGATACACTCTTCAAAATTATGAAACTCTCAGAAGGAAAGGTGTAGCTTTCTAATGCTATGTCAATTTTATTTTTAAAAATGTTGGGATATTAGATTGAGAATGAGAAAAAAATAACAAAACAAACTCAAAAAATCCAACTCACCTTTCATGAAATTCCAGTAGTACTGGATTAGGAAAAAGTTTAAATGGAATTTCATTGGTCCTCTGAATTCAGCAATTAGGGAACTGGATACTGGTTAGTGTAGGACAATAGGTTTTAGGGCATGAGTTAATTGGTGGAGTCACATTGTACATTTGTGCATCAAAATATGCTTCTCTGTGTGCAGAACTCTCTTCATACAACATTGACAAAAGATGGGCATCTGTATTCTCCTTTCAGATAGGGAGCATGGCTTGGCAAGTATCATCATGTTTTCCAAAGCTGGAAAGAATTAAGCATCTTGGGGCGGTCAGGTAGCATAGAGAGTAAGAGCACTGGCTCCGGTGTTGGGATGACCTGGAGATCGAATCCGGGCTCAGACACTTAGCACCACACCCAGAAATAACTGGCCGTGTAACCTTGAGCAAGTTACTTAACCCCAATTGCTTAAAAAATAATAATAAAAAAATAAAATAAGAATTAAGCATCTTAATGGGATAGAGACAAGGCCATTTTGATAAAGTTATGAAATAAATCATAAGTCATAGATTTAGAGTTGGAAAAGACCTCCAGATCATCTAGTCAGGCTCCTGATTTTATAAACGAGGAGCAAAAAAGTTAAGTACTTGCTCAAGGTCACAAAGGTAGTAAATGGCAGAGCCAGGATTTGAACAAAACCCTCTGATTCCAAATCCAGCATGTTTTCAATTATATCATTCTGCCATGATGGTAAGCTTAACATTTTTAACCCTAGACTAAATAGAAGCAGGGCTGACTTCAAGTCTGGGAGTCACAGGGAATCTAAGCTGCTGTTTCCATAAATAGAATCATAGACAGGGCCCTTGGGCTAGAAGCTGATGGGCCCCAGATGGACTCCTGCAATGCATGAGGAAGAGTCATTGATGGTCAGTCACTTTGGAATCAAAACAACTCAAGCTCAGAATGCCACCTGGTGGTTTATTGCAGACATCAAACTAATTATTCTAACACCACCTGTGAGCCTTTCTACTTCCAGTGCCATTTAAAGCAGGTACTCCTGTGGATAAGAGACTTTGGGGATCTTACATTGTATTTCATTTTATTATGACTACACGAAGCAGAATGTAATTGGAAGAGCTCTGACCTGAGAGTCAGGACAGTTGGGTTTGAATCCTATCTCTTCCTCTGGCTAGTTTTGTGATATTGGGCAAGTTAAATCTCTTCCCTGGTGCAGTATGATGGGGTTAAACAAGATGAGCAGCTATCAAAGTGTGATCTGGGGGTCCCTGAAACTCAGGGGATTGGCAAGATCACAGCAATTTCATAAACAATTTCATATTAATACAAAGACCTTTCAATTCCTAATATGGTAAATATCCATGGAGATAACTCACATAAACAAAAGTTCTTGGCAGGGGAACCTCAATAATTTTTAAGAGTATAAAGGGGCCCTGAGACTGAAAAGTTTGAGAACCACTAGCTTAGAATCAGATGATCTCAAAGTTCTTTCAAGCTGTTAAGTTTACAATCCGATAATTACCTACTCTCTAAGGTTCCTCCCAGATCTAATATTTTATGGCCTCTAAAACTTGCACTGGGCAGCTAGGTGTCATAGCGGATGGAGTGCCAGGACTGAAGTCAGAAAGACTCATTTTCCTGCGTTCAAATCTGGTCTTATATTCTTGTTAGCTTAGGCGACCCTGGGAAAGTCACTTAACCCTGTTTGTCTCAGTTTCCTCATCTATAAAATGAGCTGGAGAGGGAAATGGCAAACCACTCCCATATTTTTTCCAAGTAAACCCCAAATGGGGTAACAAAGAGTCAGACACAATTGAACAACAACAACTAGACTTTACCATTTATAAAGCTCATTAATGATCCAAATTGTGCCTTCACCAAGGTAGAGTGATCAATTTACACCTCAGATATGGCTCTTTCAACATTAATGTGGGAAAGGAAGGAAACAAAGCATTTATTAAACACCTCCTATGTGCCAGACACTAAAAAATATCTCATCTTATCCTTATAGGAACCCTGGAAGTAGGTGCTAAAATTATCCTCACTTTACAGATTAGGAAACTGAGGCAAAGCAGAAGTTGTGACTTGCCCAGGGTCACACAACTAGTGACTAGAGGCTCAATGCCCTACCTACTGTGCCATGTAGCTACTGGGAGTCAGAGTGCTCCCCAAGGTTAAGAATGCAGATACATTTCTCTCTTTAATGATGCTACAACAAGCTAAGCAGTAGAAAGGACACTTGACATTTATTTTCCCCACATAATGAAAAGGCATCTTCACCTAAGGCTAAGGACAGAGCTATCGGGCGATAGGTTGTCCTATGGCCAGTTGTCTCTAGCCCCAGGTGGCTGCAGAAATGGAGACGGTCCCAATCGTTGCAGGCTCTTTGGGAAGCTTCCTTGCACATTTTAGGTGACTCAGCCTTCTAGGGCTAGAACCCAGTCACAATGTACGACTGCAAAGTCCTCTGAAGGACACTGGTGCTGGCCAGAGCTGGGCAATGGGGAAAAAAGAGACTGACAGTGGGCAAGATTGCAGGGGATATGGTTGTGGAAGAGGGTAAAAGAGAATGTTTTCAAGCCCATCCTTGATGTTCTAAATAAAAATTTCCTCTTAGAAACCCAGGCTCCTGGGAGCAAAGAGGATAAATGTATGCTAATGCATGCTTAAAGGGCTAGCTATTAATTTTTAATAATGATGATGATGCTCAGCGTGATTTCTAGGGCCAAAGACACTTACTAGCTGCATGACCTCAGGGAAGCCACCTAACATCTCTTTGCCTCAGTTTTCTCATTTGTAAAATGTGGCTAATAATTAATACCTACTTATCAAGGTTTTTAATATCTGTAAAGTGCTTTGCAAACCTTAAAGTGCTATACTATATAAACACTTGTTATATTACTAGGGTTCATGTCTCACCTCTGATACATATTGGCTGTATGACCCTGGGCAAATCACTTAAGGCTTCAGTGCTCTAGGTAACTAAGCCTGATTATTTCAGGGAGAATATCAAACTGCATTGGTAGAGGGAATTTCCTCACTGGAGAGTACCCTATAACTAGTGAAATAACAGGTCTGGTTCCTATCCCTCTCCTTCTGTGTGTACATAGCTTCTATATATCTTCCCTAGAGACCATCCCAAGATAATGTGAAAAAAATGGAGCTGC
This sequence comes from Petaurus breviceps papuanus, assembly GCF_028583685.1. Lineage (NCBI taxonomy): Eukaryota > Metazoa > Chordata > Mammalia > Diprotodontia > Petauridae > Petaurus > Petaurus breviceps. Next base: position 58,661,449 of record NW_027185798.1, on the reverse strand, counting down.
TATTTCGGCTTTCTTTCTATTCCATTCTAGAGTTCCCACAAATTACTGGGTTCAATGAGGATTATTTTGGAAATAAGTGAGTCTCAATCATGGCTCATGACCCCACCTCAAGGTGAAACCAGAGACTTCTAGTTGGTAATAAGTAGCCTTAATTATGGTTCACTCCCTTACCACAGGGTGAAATCAGAAACTTCTAATGTCAACTCAAGTCTAGATACTTGGTTATTAACACTCTAACAAAGCAGACCACAGTATCAAATTGATGAGAGCATTTAATTGGAATAGAAAAGGAAATGAAATAAACCTTAGATAGATTCTCAGTAGTCATTGCTAAGTGCATTTGAGCATTGTGTGCTCTTACCCTCTTCTTCCCTGGCATCATACAGGGATGAAGTTCACCTTTATCTAGATTTCTAGTTACAAAGTGGGGAAAAGTGAAATCCCTTGGTAACTGGGGGACCCACTACTTAGAGCTTTTAAATGTTCCTCTGCCTCAGTTATAGCCATCTCTCTGCCTCTCTTCCTTACTGTCAGCAGCCTTTTCAAAAGTCAATCAGCATCTCCATTCCAGTTAAACTTGAATCAGTAAGAAAACCAGACTGTTGTGTGGCAATTAGTGACCAGATGTGATTAAGCAAGCATAAATTTAGAGGTTAAAAGCAGCTTGATTTCTTCACTTTCCCTACATTCATAAGTCCATTTTTGAGGAGTGTTGAGCAGCAGAAGGTCCAGGTCCCAGAGAGTTGGGCTTTTAGGGTGTTAGCTTAGGGAATCATTAAAATAGTAGACCATGGTGTCGGGGCAAGCAACTATTACAAGTAAAGTCAGAGTGGGTGAGGATTGAGAAAACAGGGAAGAAGGTCAAGAGAGAAGAGAAAATCAGAGTATGAGCTAAGAAGTAGAAGAGGCATATAGCAGTCCCCTTAATTATTCTAAGATTTCCTGTAGTCATTTTGAGATGATAATTATTCAAATAACTAACCTCCTACCTGATATGTCACTCTGTTGCAATATAGGTTAGAGACATATATATTCAATAGCAACAAACTTGTAATCAGGACATGAAACAACATGTATTGCCCCCTCTTAACTATTTCCTTCCAACTTACATTTATGGGCTGGGATCTCTAGAGGGATGAATATTCCAAATTCAAGGTACTGCTTGGGTTTGTACTATTAAAACTATATTTTGTGAGCCCCCACCAGTGTATTTACACTTAATAGTCAACCAGTTGACACAATTAGTTCAATTAAAGCCATTTACTGAAAAGGCATAGCAAAAACAGTAGTAATAAAACAATTCCAATATAAACTTAGGATGCCCTCTCTCACAAATACATAGAACTTCAGTGGGAAGGGGTCACATAGTATAGCAGCAAGCACCCCAGCGTCCCCAGGGTTGCTGCCACCACAGGTTCTTGGATCTGCTTTGATAAAGGAAAGCAACTCAAAATGGGTTAACAAGCTTACTTTAATCAGTCAAATATGTATCGTTCACCTAGTTCAGGGGAAAAAGGTCAGCACCCCGAACTTCAGAATATAAAGACAGAATTATCAAGATGGAGAACAGATCAAGTAGACAGTTTTCAAACTGTCCAACCATTACATCCATACCCAATCAACATCTGGGTTTCAACATCTGGGTTTTTCAAAGCTGAGGGGGTCTCTCAACAACGGCTTCCCAGAATCCAGATCAAATCACAGAACACTTCCCAAAGTGAGCCCAAAAACAAAGCCTCACATCAGGGCTTATATAGCCTTCTCCTGGCTTAGAAAATGTAACAACTTTCTTGACCCACTGTCCAATCAAAAAGTATCTTCTGAAAAACAGGCCTCCCACCCCAGGCTCCAGGTGCACTTTAGCCTAGGGGCAGGGAAGATCTTTAAAATGTACATTCCCATGACACATAGACAGGATATACTAACAGAGAGGCACACATTAAGGAAGATCTGGTCAAGTTAACATGCTTCTGAAGCTGGAGGACCCCGGTGTTCCTTACTTCTTCATGATACCCTCAATACTCACCGTCTCTTACAAGGCCAGCTAATCACTATTAAAAAGGTACCATTTCCAGTGAGGGACCAGGAGGAAAGAGATGTCCTCTTCCCCCAGACATTAGAAAAAGAACAATGGAAAGGAATAAAAGCAATTTCCTCTTAAGAACTAAGTTCTTCTTCCATGCTTGGCTTTCTTCTTTTTTTTTTTGTTTGCTTTTGCTTTCTGGAGGGGGGAAGGCAGGGCAAATGAGGTTAAGTGACTTGCTTAAGGTCACATGGCTAAGTGTTAAGTGTCTAAGGGCAGATTTGAACTCAAGTCCTCCAGACTCCAGGTCACTGTGCCACCTAGCAGCCCCAGGTTGACTCTCTTCTTAATTGCTGGATATGCATCCCTTGACTGAATTTTTAAAGGCTATCAGGATTGTGACTAATCCTTTAAGAAAGTGAATCAAATAGCAAAATATTCTCAGCAACTCTAGATAAAATTGTGCAACACAGTTATAATCTAATCCTCTTTCAATCCTTGTAGGTCTTCAACATAGCTAAGGAGTAAGAAAGGGAGAGGATCAATAGTCATTCAAAACTCAAAGACCCTGTGGAAAGAGGATACAGTGTCATCAATTTCCTGGGCGTTTCTTTCTCAGTCATTTCACTTCTGTTAGGGTATCATCAAAGTCCAGTATGACTGTGAGTTCTTCTAGAGCAGTATCTTTAGTGCTTAGCATAGTGCCTGGAATATTATAGGTACATAATAAACGATAGTTGACTATCTCCCTTGAGATATGTTTTCTGTGTTTTCTCTCTCTTGAGCCCAGTTTTGCCACTTGCTCCTTTTCTCTTTTCCCTTCTTTTTCCTTTTCACCCTTCTCCTTCCCTGAGTCCTTGTCTGATGATATCACCATATAATAAGCTCATTCACAACCTCCGAATATTGAAGGAAATGCAGCCCTACTCCAGCAGCAGGCTACATTGACCTCTGGTCCCAGGCTCGTCGTCCGCTTTTCTGGCAGGGATTCACGGATTTATCTTCTAGCAGTCTCGGCCTGCACTTTACCAGAAAGGAATGAAGGGGGCCTTTGTGTCTCGTTGACACTCTTCTTCCTCATTTAAAGACCACATGCTTAAAGAATACACCATAGATATCCTACATAATCTCCCTTCTGCCAAATTGACTATCAAGCTTCTTCAGGTACTCAAACACCATGACCTTGAGACACTGCATTTTCAGAAATCATATAAGGTTAAATGTTAGTCCTCTTAGGCTTCCCATTTCGTCTTCTACTTTTCTTCACATCACCTGTCATTTCTGCATTAATCCATAACATGCCCAAGATAGGACTTAAAAGTTTATTCTCTAGATAAGTAAGGATCCTCCCTCCCACCAAAAAGATGATACATTTCTGTATTGTGTTCCTTTCATTTTTTTTTTATTTTTTAAGCAATCAGGGTTAAGTAACTTGCTCAACTACAGGGCCAGTTATTTCTGGGTGTGGTGCTGAGTGTCTGAGCCTGGGATTCGATCTCCAGGTCGTCCCAACACTGGAGCCGGTGCTCTTACTCGCTGAGCCACCTGGCCACCCCTAAGCAATTGGGGTTAAATAACTTGCTCAAGGTTACACGGCCGGGTGTTTCTGGGTGGGTGCTAAGTGTCTGAGCCCAGGATTCGATCTCCAGGTCAGTCTGACACTGGAGCCGGTGCTCTTACTCGCTGTGCTACCTGGCCGCCCCTATTGTGTTCCTTTTAATAGTAATGGTTGATATCTGTCTTAGGTGAATAATAATTGTCACATTAGTTACTAGGTCATCCTCTACTGAGGAAAGTGTGGACACTTGATTATAATCCACTGAAAAAGGTGTGACCACTGAATTACTCTTTGCTGAGAAAAATGTATCTACCTGATGGAATCCTAATAAAGCTTCCCCAGCCCCAGTAGTCTAACTTCCTCATAGGTCCCACTGAACAGCAGGCCCCCTCCCCAAGTCAATATCCTAACTTCTTCATATCTGCCTCACTGCTTGCTAGAACAACCAGTGTGTCCGTTAACTCATATTTCTCACAGAAACAGCAGGTGTGTCCATGTGATGGGATCCCAGCCACTGCCTCTCGCTAGCCACTGCCCCCATTCCTCATATTTCCCACAGAAACAGCAGGTGTGTCTATGCCCTCAACCACAACCACATCCATCTAGTCTCAGACAGGACCATAACACTCAGCCAATCAGAAAGCAGCACCACCAGAATGCCTGAGCAGGATATGCACCTCAAAACAATAGAAGGGACTTTCCCTAAACAGGCACCTGCATAGTAATAGCAAAAGCTGTCCTTTAGGTGAACTTATGACTTAGGGGGGCTTACTATAATATTATTATCATAATACACACCATACCCCCCAAATGGGTTTTTCTTTATGCATTATGGGTAAATTGCACTGTGACCCCTATTACCTAATCCCTTAACAAATCCTTCCTGCCTTTTTAATATTCATAATTTGTTATGTAATTGCATCTTTACCCTATAAAAATCCATCTTGCTTTCTCTGAAGTTGCTGGGTCCTCTTGGAACTTAGTCCACTTTATGAGAAGAGTCAATCTCAATAAATACTTATACTTGGATTAGAGACGGCCTGATTTTGAATTCTTTGAGACAGTTCCACCACAATGCATCATGAAACTACAACGTATCCACCCCACCCCACCCCCTTCACATTGGAAGCCTTTTACAATAGCCATAGCCCATGGTTACCTAATTACTTCAGGGAGTAAAATGAGACTTTTAATATCAGTGCTGTGAGTTCAAACCCCATTTTAGACACAGGTGTGTTTTTTAAAGGCAGCATGATACAGTGAGTAGATAAGAGCATTGAACTTGGAGTCAGGAAGATCTGGGTTCAAATCCTGCCTCTGACACTTACTAGCTGGGTGACCTGGGCACCGCATTTAATCTTTCTGAGCCTCAGTTTCCCCATGTGTAAAATGAAGGAATTGTACTAGATGACCTTTAAAGGTCCTTTCCTGCTCTAAATATATGATCCCATGGTCCTAGGACTCTTTTATCACCATGGAGGCTTTAAACTTCCTCATCATCTCATGATCAACAACAGTAAGAAGTTTAACAACCAGTTCTCAAGCAATCTTGCAATGATCTCTTTAGCAATTCCAGAATGTTCTATATATTCAGATAATGCATATGATGTAACTACCATCTCATTTTTCTTCCTGTACATCTTGGGCAGTACCTACTCTTCTTCCTAAGTGAATGCAGCATGCTCTAAGACCCATACAATACTATCATTATCATCATAATTAATAGATACTCTCAATTTCAGCACCTATAGCTCAAAAGTCACTTCAAAATAGATATGAATACAGGAAATAGGTTATGTGACATCACCATAATTATGTCAGCATGGCATAAAGCATCCATTCTCAAACTGGCCTTTTTTCTTGACTACTAAAAATTCCAAATGATGCAAGAAGACAAATTCTGGTCTGAAGTTATCTCACTATTCCAACAAGGCCAGAAGCTTGGAGTTGTATAAAGATAAAATGGAAGAGGTTTAGCTAGACGGAGGTTAGAGAAAGGCCTCGAGGTTTCAGTGGTTTATGAAGTCAGAATCAACATGATATGACAACTAAAAAGTTTATATGATCTTGGGCAACATTAAGAGAGGCATAGTGTTCCAGATCAGGGACAAGTCACTGACAACCAACTTTGTCTTCAGGTCACTTATGAAACTCAGGCCCCAGTAAGGAGCACTAACAAACCATCAGAAGCCAGTGGAGTTGTTCCTCCAATCTTCTGAATGATAAGGATCACCAGACACACAAGACTATCTTGGTTAGTCACAACAATAGGCTATTTTTTTCTTCTAGTGCTCGTTTAAACTACCAGAAGGGAAAATTGAGTAAATTTCCTCCATGGTCACTTGTAATGTTAATGGGATTTAAGATCTTCCCCAATCATTAATAGGCCTCACATGGAGCCCATTAAAGGAAGCTTGCTTAAAGGAGGCTTGCTTGTAGGAAGGCTTTCACACCTTTTTACTAATTTCCAATTAGGCCCTGAGTCACAAAGGTTGTGATGCCTTCTGGCTCTGAGAAGTGCTTATATACTCTGAGTTGGTTTTTTGCTTTGGAGGCTTGCTTATGAGAAGGATATTGTGATTCCTTGGTCAAAATTCAGAGTGGCCATATGTTCAGAGCTCCCCAACTACTCAGATGTAAAGACCCTCTTGAAGCAGGGATGTATGTAAAGTGTATATCAATATTGCTTTGATTTAGGCAGTCAGAAACCTGTCGGCGTTTATTTCTCTGCTTGTATTTTCTCTAAAGTTCAGGGTGCTGACTTTTCCCCTGAACTAGTAAATGTAATTAAAAAGATTGTTGACCCCTTAAATAGCTATCTTTCCTAGTAGAACAGATCTAAGAACCTGTGTTAGCAGTCATCCTGGGTATGCCAGGGTGGTTGCTACCATACCACTTCTGAACAAAGCCGTTTGTGGAAGGGGTCTAAAAACCATCAACTTGTTCAATACTTTCAGAAGCATCCCTCACTTATACATGCTCTGCCTTTATCATAGAGCCAACAGGGATTTAGAACATGAAATAGTACATGGTGAAGACCAGCAAATTAATATTCTGACCTCTTTTGAACTCAGTCCATTATAAGTCTTCTTACACAGACTTAAAACAATGGAAACAAGGTTAGAATAGTAGGGGGGTCAGATGAAGTGTGCCCCATGGGCCACTGACAGAATAGATAGAAGTCATTAGTAAATAAGGTAAGAGGCAAGAGTTGTTGTAAAGTCACGCATGAGCAGCTTTCCAGAGGACTGCTGCTGTGAAAGCTTTCAAGGTTCTGATTACACAGTAAAGCAAACTCTCTATTCAATAATAAATCAGAGCAAAATATTCATAGAAAATCAAAATACAGCATTCACCATGTCACAGCTCAACAACTTATCACTAAAATGGCCACATAGTTTTCACCAAAGTGGTCACATAGTTTTAAACAAAGTACATTCATTTAGTTACTCAATCACTTAGTAACTCAATCATTCAATCATCCTTAAGGAGGCTTGCCTCCTTAAGGTTCACAAAGTACAAAAATCAAAGCCCTTGACCCATGGGGTGCAATTAAATTACAATTTCATCAGTCACTACTCAGTCAATTTCATCAATCACTACTCAGTACCCACAGAGAGGTCTTTTCATCTTGACTTGGGGTGGGCTTTCAGTTTCCATGGTTCCTCTTCCATGGTCCCAGCTCCTGCCTGAATCTAACCAACTGCCACCCGAGTTCAAAGGCAGACAGCTCCCAGCTCCTTGTCCCGCTCTCTGTGCAGTTCCTGCTCCACACTGGAGCTCACAGTGTCCAGTCCATCTCAAATCCTTCACAGTCTCTGTTCCTGGGAAGACAAGGCTTAACAAAGTCACAAGAACATTCATACACATTGACAAAGTCACAGCAACATTTGTACAAAGTACCAGCTCCACAGTCATGCTTCCTCAGTCTTCTGCAGCTCTGGCTGGCCCTCAGAAATCCTCAGCAGCTCCAGCTGGCCCTTGAAAATCCTCAGCAGCTCTAGCTGGTCCTTGGAAGTCTTCAGCACCATAAGCTCTGTTCTCAAAATCAAAATCATTTTATCCAGCCTCCACATGGCTTGCTCCAAGAAATTCTGTCTCAGTTCTCAATTCTCATTCCCTTTCTCAGTTCTTCTCAATTCTCAGTTCAGTCTTCAGTGCAGCAGCAGCTGCCCTGCCTCCATGATGCTTACCCCAGGAAATTCTGACTGTCCAGCTTGTGTTCTACCTAATATATGGTGTTAGCTTCTCCCTGTTCAACCCCTTCCTGTTACATCAGCAACTTCCTCCCAAGGTGTTCATTACTTTTGTGTTAATTAAATAGCTTAAATAAGGTATAAACTTGAAACAAGGTGCTAAGTATCTGCTTACTTGTCAATACAAAGGGGCATGGAAGATCTTCAGATTCCATTAACATTACAGTTGTATAGTCTATAAGGAAGCTAGCTATGCTCACAATAGAATCAAGTGCTATATTACACAATTTAAGGAGTGAGAAATATCCCTTACACTCTTTCCCCCAGGTATTTCTTTTATTCTGTCAAAAATCCTTCACTTTGTCCCACTGCCTGAGGTCAATAGCTTCACAAAATGTTAGTCATCAGCTAAACTTCTGGAGATAGGACAAGGCATCTGTAAGACCTACATTAGATACTGGAGTTTTGTGTTTGTACTTACTCATAATTAGGACAGTTTAAACCCAGGAAGGAAGTACAAAAAAGGAATGACAAAACTGAGGGGATTAACTCCCATATGGCATGTAAAACAAGGAAGTGATTGTGAGTGAAAAATAAAAAGGTATAAATTAAACCATTTGTCAAGTATATTTCAGTGAAGATTCCTTTCATGTATGGGCTGGACTCAATGACTGCTAATATCCCCTCCAACTTTCAAATTTTGTAAACAAATATTATTTAATAATTATTATAAAAAATATTAATAAATGTCCCTTGGGTCCACTTCAATATTGAGGTCTAAGCAGCTGGCTATCTTGCTTACCCACCTAGTACCTAGTACTTAGTTTAGCCAACCACTATACAGTTCATAGATTCCATATACAACATCCCTGAAAAATAGTTACACTATACCTTCATAGTTGGAGAAATCATTACCAAAGAGAGCAATCCAGCCAATTTTAAGGTAGCACTAGTTGTTAGGAAATTCCTATTTTGAGCCGGTCTGCTTTCCATTATCTCTAATTCTGGATCCTGGACTCAAAGAGGATAAAGTCCCGATTTTTCCAGTTCAGCAGCATTATTTCCTTCAACTGATCTCTAATTGATATGGTTTAAAATGCTCTGATCCTTCTCATCACTCTCCTGCAGAATCTTCTGTCAAGCTTTGCCCTTTGAAAAAGGCTTTTCTTGACCTGACCTCATCATCTGGTCCCTACCTTTGCCCCAACACTGCCCCACTCCCACTACCATACTTTGAATACTCCCCTCTTCCTTAGAGAAGTACAAGAACTATCCATGGATTCTCAAATTTCTTGCCCTGGTTAATCTGAAAAAAAGATGGAATTAGCCAAAGTTGGAGAGGCTGTGGGAAAACAGGTACCCAAGTACACTGTTGGTAGAACTGTTAATTGAACCAATCATTTTGGAAAGCAGTTGAAATTATGATAAAAAAGTGACTAAAGACTTCTGGTGCCAAGATGGCTGAGTGAGGAAGGAACTTCTGAAGTCCTCCCAAATTCCCCTCCAAACAACTAGAAAATCAATTCAGAATTAATCTAGGAGCAGGAAAGCAGTTTACCAGTCCAGCAGGAAAGGTCAGTCTCACTGGGGTGGAGGGAGGGGAGCAAGGTTTAAGAGCAGCGGCAGCAGCAGCAGCAGCAGAAGGCAAGCTCACAGCAGGGGACCTGCAACAAGGCTGGGGTAATCTACCAGTAAGCCCTGCAAACCAGCAACCCTCTAAGTAAGTGAGCAGTCTGTGCAGCATAGCAAGGCTCCACCCCAGGTTCCCTACCCCAAACACAAGCCACCAAGACCCTGCCCCTGGGATATACCAGCAGAGATACCCAGTTTCCAAAGCAAGCCAGCAGCAGGACCCCACCCCTGGGATAGACCAATAAAGAGTTCCCTTCTTCAGTGCCAACCACCAGAAAGATTCTGTTACCATAGCAACTAAGCAGCAAGGCCCCACCCTTGGGGCAGGCCAACCCAGAGAAGGCCAACAGGGAGGCCCCACACCCCAATACAAGCCAGAAGGAAAGCCTACCCTCCAGAGAAAGCAAGCAGCTAGGCCTTGAAGCCCAGTGAAAGCAGGCAGTAATGCCCAGAGTCCCAGCACAAAAACACCAAATCACAAAAAAGGCAGAAAAATGAGAAAAAAAAAGAGTTTGACTATAGAAAGTTACTATGGGGATAGGGAGGATCAAGGCATAAAGTTGGAAGAGGACAATAGTGTCAAAATGGCTACATGTAAATCCTCAAAGAAAAATGTAATGTTTTTTCAGGCCCAAAAAGAATTCTTAAAAGAGGCTAAAAAGGATATGAAAGGCAAATTGGAGAACTATAAGAAAAATTGGGAAAAGAAATGAGAATAATGCAAGAAAATAATGAAAAAAGCATCAATAGCATGGAAAATGATACACAATAATTTATCAAAAATTGGTCAAACAGAAAAGGAAGGACAAAAGCTCACTGAAGAAAATAATTCCTTAAAAACTAGAATTGAACACTATAGTAATCAACTATTTGATAATCCCAAAGACCCCAACTTCTGGGATAAGAACACACTTTTTAATAAAAACTGCTGGGAAAACTGGAAAATAGTATGGCAGAAACTATTTTTAATTAATATCTTACCAAAATCAAGTCTAAATGGGTGCACAATCTAGGTATAAAGGCCGATACTGTAAACAATCTGGGAGAGCAAGGAATAGTTTACCTGTCGTATTTATGGAGAAGGGAAGATTTTATGACCAGAGTTAAGAGAGAATTACGAAATGCAAAATGGATAATTTTGATTACCTTAAATTGAAAAGTTTTTGTACAAAACCAAGATTATGAGGGAAGTAGAAAACTGGGAAAGAAATTTTACAATCAGTGTTTCTGATAAAAGCCTCATTTCTAAAATATACAGAGAATTGAGTCAAATCTATAAGAATGCAAATCATTCCCCAATTGATAAATGGTCAAAGGATATGAACAGTTTTCAGAGGAAGAAATTAAAGATATCTATAAGCATATAAAAAATGTTCCAAATCACTATTGATTAAAGAAATGCAAATCAAAACAACTCTGAGGTACCACATCTCACAGGTCAGATTGGCTAAGATGACAAAACAGGGAAATGGTATTAATAAAAATAATCATAAGACATTTTCTGCTCTGTGGCTGTTTCCATGGATCCAACCTAGTTCTGGCCCTGCCTCATCTGATAGGTTTAGATCAGAAAATGCTCATAGGATTTATCTTAGTGTTTTCCTGAAACATCTTTGGATCTTTTATTTCCTTCTCTCAGAGGACTGGATTGCATTAAGGATCATTCTTATTACTCCCTCAGCACTATAGGGTTTTGCCAGGAAGGATAACCTGGTTCTTGTGTCTTCTCTTTTCAGAATTTTTCCATTTGAGGGAGACACCTCAATTTAAGAGCTCTTGTTCACCGTGGGTTTTTTTTTTATCTTGCTCCCATATACAAGGCTTTGGGGTCCAATTCACTCATGGTCAGAACAATGGTCAGCTTTATCCTGCCTCAGAATCTACTCAAGGTCTTGTCATTTTGCAGTCCCTTTGCTTGAGTGAGTTTGGAATTGGGCTACTGTGGCTGAGATGGAATTGTGCCAGGGGTCTCTGATACATCTCTCTGAGCCCCAACTGAGCAAGGTTCGTTGTCTTGATGGCCCAATAGGGAAGGGAAATGCTGCCTGCACAATTGTATTAGATGAACAAGGTTGTCACACTGAAAACAGGTTCATTTGGGTCCTAGAAGATAATTTTCTGGGAATCTGAGGAAGCACTAATTTTTCCTGTATTCCTCAGGGATTCCCTGTTTGTGTCCCAACCCTGGAATCACTGAGTTCGAATTCTAATCAATTAATTTAACATTCTCCACCCATAACATTATCTCCAGCCTCCAAACCTTTGTTTAGTCTGTCCCCTATGCTTAGAATTCTCTTTCTCTGTTACTGTCTCTTTCTGTCTCTGTCTCTCTCCCTTCCTCCCTCACCTTTTCTGAAACACCTAGGTGATACAGTGGATGGAATGCTAGATTTCTAGTCAGGAAAACCCAAGTTAGAATCCTATCATCAGACAATTGCTAGCTGTGTGACCCTAGGTAAGTGATGTAACTGCTCTCCATCTCCAGTTTTCTCATCTATAAAGTGGGGATATAAAGGATGGCTAGGTGGCGCAGTGGATAAAACAACAGACCTGGACTTTGTAGGACCTGAGTTCAAATGTGACATCAGACACTCACTAGCTGTGTGACCCTGGGCAAGTCACTTTTCCCTGTTTGCCTCAGTTTCCTCTTCTGTAAAATGAGCTGCAGAAGGAAATGGCAAACCATTCCTATATCTTTGCCAAGAAAACCCCAAATGGGGTCACAAAGAGTCCAACAAGACTAATCAACTAAACAGCAACAGTAACAACAAAGTAGGGGAATCATAGTAGCATCTACTTCACACGATCAAAGTAGTTAACTTATGTAAAGCACTCTGCAAACCTTAAAAGTGATACATAAAGGGCTGGCTGCCATTGGCAGCTCAAGGGGGCTACTTTCTATTTTAGGCTTTTCCTTAATCCCTCAACCTGAGGTGGGGGGCACCTTTATAATAACTTTGTATATAGTGTGTCCCAAAAGTCTTAGTGCAGTCTGAAGCTATCATAGCTCAAAAAGCTTTACTAGTTTAAGATTTGAGGGACACCCTACATATTTGTTATTTACTTACCTCTGTGCCTGTTGTTTCCTCCCAAGACAATGCAAACTCATTGAAGGCAGAGCCTTGTTTTCTGTCTTCATCTTCAATTGGCACTAAGCAGATGTTTGCTGAGTAAATCAAATGGATGAATGAATGAGAGGGCTGGATCGGATGGATGGATGGAGGCTACATGCCTGAAGCACAGGATGTCTTGTCTAACACTAACATCCCTGAGAAGCCTGTCATTGCCAGCTGGCCTCTCACTGCATGGCATCTGGCTCCTTTTACTCACCCTCTTCCCACTTTCCATTACTCTCAGTCCTAACCTCACCCCTCCTCTGGTAGTTCATTCTATCATCGAGCTGTATGGGTATGCTTATCAGAAGTTCCAGGGGTGCCCTGTCAACTAAACTGAGTGGTCCTCATTTAACTTTCCCAGAAATGACCATTTGCACAGTACCATGATGCCTAGCCCCAAATGTCTCTCAACAGAATTTGTTGATGGATCTAATAATGGTTTTGCCTCCTCCTTTCACGTTACTCCTTACATCACACTTTCTATTCTAGCCAAACCAGATTTCTGGCAATTCCTGAAACCTAACATTCTACCCCAAACTTCTCCCACACTCTCTTCTTATCTTTAACTCTTAGAATCCTTACCTTCTCCTCTAGGAAGCCTTTCATGATTTTCCCAGTTTTTGTTGCTATTGCCTACCTTAAATTACATTAGATGTACTTATCTGTGTATGTGTCACCAAGTAGAGTGTAAGTTCTCTGAGGCTAGGGGTTGTTTATTTTTTGTGTTGTGCCTGTGCCCTCTTGATCTGGTTGCCTCTCTCCCATACTACTGCTCAGAGCCCCTAGTCCCTGATTGGGGAATCATAGGTGCCAGGACATAAGGTGCTGAAATTAAGTCTGGGGAGAGGGATAATACCAGCACCGTTTTTTCCTGGGGCTGACTGCTGAGCTCCCTCAACTCTTTCCATGATAGGGTAGCTGAGTCTGGATATAATCAGAGGTCTCCACCAGCAACCAGATGCTGAGACTAGAGAGAAGCACCAATCCTCCTGAGGTTCAATTCCCATCAGACCCCAAGTTTTATCTTCTTAAGCCATGAGTCCCAGGTCCAGAGTACTTTCAGAGTTTCTGCCTTTACAGCTGATGATCAGTCCTTGTTGTGATTCAGTCATTTCAGTCGTGACTCTTCATGACCCAATTTTCTTGGCAAAGATACTGGAATGGTTTGCCATTTCCTCCTCCAGATCATTTTACAGATGAGGAAACTGAGGCAAACAGGGTTAAGTAACTTGTCCAAGGTCATATAGGTAGTATATATCTGAGGCCATATTTGAATTCAGGTCTTCCTGACTTCAGGTCCCTCATTCTATCCACTATGCAACATAACTGCCCTCAATGATCAGGATCAGTCTTACTGAAAATATAAATTAAATTAATTGTACTGAGTCTGGGGTCAGAGGACTTGAGTTTAAATCCTGCTTCTGATACTTATTAGCAATGTGACCTTGGATAAGGCCATTTAATCTACATATGCTTCAATTTCCTCACCTATAAAATAAAGGAGAAGAGAATATAAGAAGATACCATCAGGTAGGCAATTTCTGCTGAGCAAAAGGCAAGAGTCATGACAGACCGATTTCCTTGTAGACTAAATGTCTGGACCTTGGACAGCTCAGCAACATGGCCACATATGAGTGTAGACAGATAGGACTTGTCCTCCTGGTTGCCTTCATGGAACAGGTTGTATATAGGTAGGTCATGTTAGCATACTCCACATTAATGCCACAAAAACCATATTTGACTCCATTCATTTTTTTCTTTGTTCTTGACAGCCATGTCTACAGAATCCTGAGAGCTGGTCTACAAACACCAGCAACCTTCCGATGTTACTTGCTGCTTAAATATGCTGCTTCTTGTAACCCCAGAAGAGACCCAAAGACAGTGTCCTCTACCAGTACACATGGTTCCATCCATTCCCTTCCTACCTCCATCATTTAGCTGCATTTTCCACCTGGCCACACTAACAGATAGCCCCAGGCAACATGGTAGTTCATTTTCTCTAATGTTTATACTATTAACATAAACTAACATCTTTAGCTTTTTAGCAATGGGACTCCCTTTTAATTTCTCACTCCCCTTTGTGCATTAATAGATTAGATTGTTTAAAAATGACAGATGTGAGCTGAAGCAACATTGAGTTGAGAGTTCACTTGTACCCTAAGAAAAACTATGGCTTGAACTATCATGACTTGATGGAGCAGGATATTTGTTTACCAACTTACATCTTAATAGTAAATCACTAGGGATCTAAGTATCCTCATGTGTATGAGCTGGAAATATCATGCAATCATCTGATGCAATTAGCTCTATCTTTTGGGGTGGGGTGGGAACACAAAAATAGTTCAATGAATGTCCATTCTGCACCTTTGCCTGATTAAATGGTTATTAATTCATGTGCTATATTACATTGTAAGGCTCTTGATTTGACTTTCCCATGTACTTAAATAGATCATCATGTTAAGGGCCACTTGAGAATTATTGGCAGTTTTAAGAAATCTTTTGCAGGAGTGTTTGGAGGGAATTGACAGATATCTAGGGAATGCAGTATGTGTTGGGTCAGCTGTGTTCCTAGCACTTTGCTGGGTATATCTATGGAAGACACTTCTGAATTACACCTACTTAATCCTGAAAGCTAAATGTGCCTTTAATGGCTGCTTAACAGAATTCAGAAATATTTACTGTGTTGTAGATGGGGGAATTCTTGGTAAAGACGAAAACAATTTAAAACAATTTTTTTATCTTATTTGATCATTTGTGCAACTTTAATTCAAGACAACAGACATTCATTAAGCACTTAAAAGCCCTGAATCTGGGGTCAGAGGACCTGTGTTTGGATCACAGATCGGCCATTTACTAGTTGTTTGACCTTGGACAAGTCTCTTAACTTCTTCAGGTAATTAATATGTAAAATAAGGGATTTGTACTAGATGGCCACTAAGACCCCATTTAGACCTAAATATGTGATCACATGATCCCTCTCCATGGAAGATGCTGTGATAGGTATGGAGGATAAAAAGCAAGAAAGAACATAGCCCCTGCCTTCAAGAAACTTATGATGTAATAGGAGAGGAGCTATTTTGTGACATGTACACACATAAGCATAACAAAAGGCATATTACATTAAAAAAAATAGGACAGAACTGCAAGCCCAGCGCCTGTTGACCATGGAAGAGGCAGCTTTGACTGACTCCATTTTTCTCCAGGGTCACTCCTACTGAATTCACCTTAATGATTTTCACTGGCTATTTGGATTGCTTCTACCCAACTGGAAGATTTGGTTTGTCTCCTCAAACCTGTTTTGCTGGTATAGTGAATGCTAGAGATCTGTGTGATCGAGGGCACATTACTGAAACTTTCTCAGCCTCAATTTCTCATCTGTAAAATAGAGACATGATACTGGAAGCACTTACTTCACAGCATTGTGAAAATCAAATGAGATACTGGGCATCTTGGCAAACACCTGTAATCCCGGCTATAAGAGATGCTGAGTCTCATGGATCTCTTGAGCTCTGGAGTTATGAGCTGCAGTGGACTATGACTGTGCATCTCCACTAAGTCTGGCATCAATGTGGTCTGCTCCTAGGAGTGCAGAACCAAAATTTAGCCTTAAATGGGATGAACTGACCCAAGGCAGAAATGGAACAGGTCAAAGCTTCTTGTTCCAATCAGTAGTGGGATCAGGCCCATGAATAGGATCTGTATTTCCAGACTGAGGGAGGGAGACCTAACAATTAAGAAAAAAAAATTAAAAGAATCAAATGAGATAATGTGTGCAAAGTACTTTACAAAACATCACAGTAAATGAAAACTGTTATTATTTTTAAATAGGCATTTAATCTAGTGTGTAGGGGGATCCTCAGTGTTTCTGTAGAAGAAACTCTAAGCAAAATTTTCTTGGTCTGTTGCTTTAAGAAGTTGCTCAAGGGGTGGCTAAGTGGCTCAGTGAATAGAGCATTGGCTCTGGAGTCAGGAGGACCTGAGTTAAAATCTGGCCTCAGACACTTAACACTTACTAGTTGTATGACCTTGGGCAAGTCACTTAACCCCAATTGCCCTGCCCTCCCCCCTTCAAAAAAGCAAAAAAGAAGCAGAAGCAGAAGAAGAAGAAGCAGAAGAAGAAGCAGAAGAAGAAGAAGAAGAAGAAGAAGAAGAAGAAGAAGAAGAAGAAGAAGAAGAAGAAG
>NW_027185798.1:58634523-58644733 GCF_028583685.1 Petaurus breviceps papuanus | reverse complement strand
AGAAGAAGAAGAAGAAGAAGAAGAAGAAGAAGAAGAAGAAGAAGAAGTTGCTCAAATAGAGATCATTCAACCAAGATTCTGGACATCACAATTTAGCAAGGTAACTTGGACAGGGGCATATAGAAGGGTGACTAGTGTACCTTAATAAATTTTGAGTTACCAATAATGTAAAGAAAAACAACATTGAAGGACACCAGAACTTTGACAGGCCTCCCTCTTTTGGGTAGAGAAACGATGTATTGTAGATGCAGAATGAGTCATACATTGCTAGACATGGCCAGATGGGTTAATTTTTTTTGCTTGATTGTAATCTTTGATACCAAGGAGGTTTCAATTGTCGGGAGCAGAGTCCCTGGGAAGTGATAGCCACATTTAAAAATGGCACCAATAGCTCTCTGCCCTTTTTCCCTTCCCTTCCTCAGTACCCCCTCCCCCCACCCCCACCCTTGGTCCCCCGTTCTCCCCCTGACCGCCATGTTTTTCGACTGGGCCCGGCTCTGGCTTCCTCCATAAGGAAATGGCCAAGCAGCACCAAGGAGCCCTAGGGCCGTCGCTATTACGGAGCCCAAGCTAACAAAGCTGGAAGGAGGCCATGGCGTCCAGCAGTAACTGGTT
This sequence comes from Petaurus breviceps papuanus, assembly GCF_028583685.1. Lineage (NCBI taxonomy): Eukaryota > Metazoa > Chordata > Mammalia > Diprotodontia > Petauridae > Petaurus > Petaurus breviceps. The sequence goes on along the minus strand of NW_027185798.1, from coordinate 58,644,118 downwards.
GTCTGGGGTGAACGTCGTGCTGGTGATGGCCTACGGGAGCTTGGTATTTGTGCTGCTGTTCATTTCTGTGAAGAGGCAGATCATGCGTTTTGCAATGAAGTCTCGAAGAGGCCCTCACATCCCTGTGGGGCACAACACTCCCAAGGATCTGAAGGAAGAGATTGACATCTGACTATCCAAGGTCCAGGATGTAAAGTATGAGCCCCAGCTTCTTGAAGAGGATGATGCCAGACTTTTGCAACTGGAGACATCAGGAAATCAACATTGCTACAACTACCTGTACAGGATGAAAGCATTGGATGCCATTCGTGCCTCTGAAATCCCATTTCATTCAGAAGGTCAGCATCCTTGATCCCTGATGGGCAAGAACTTCCACTCCTATCTGCTGGAGCTTCGAAACACAAGTACCCCCTTCAAAGGTGTCCGCAAAGCTTTCATTGATACTCTGCTAGATGGCTATGAGACAGCTCAATATGGAACTGGTGTCTTTGGTCAAACTGAATATCTTCACTATCAAGAAGCGCTGAGTGAACTGGCTGCCACTGTCAAAGCCCGTGGCGGGAGCACCCATCGGCAGCACCAGTCAGCAGCTAAGGATTTAACACAGTCTCCTGAAGTTTCCTCCCCAACAACTATTCAGGACACCTATCTGCCCTCCAGTCAGAAGAGTAAAAGAGCCAAGCACTTTCTAGAGTTGAAGAGTTTCAAGGATAACTACAACACACCGGAGAGCACCCTCTGACTGAATTTGAAGATGGCCGTGGCTAATATGGCTCCAATGGGAGAATCCAGTCTCAGTACCCAGGGATTTTCCCAGGGCTAGGAGACACAGCAACACAGGATAGCATTAATATAATTATCCTTAGAATTCTTGAAATGTGTGTCTGGAGATCCTTCCTTAGCTTATTCTTCTGATCTGTTGTAGAACTAAAGTTCCGTGAGGCCCTCTTTCCCTCCAATAGCTTTTTTTATGGTGTTGAATCCACATATTTTTTTCTCTGTCCAGGTCACTTTCTCCTTTCCCCAACTTGTTTTCGATCATGGTTATTTTTTGCCCTCTCCCAAAGTCAATTTTATCCTAAATAGATTAGTGGGGGTAGAGGAGGGGGCATTTATGATGTGAGGAATGGAAACCACAGAGCCTCTACCTTACCCACTTGTGTGGGAACTCTAGCCCACAGACATGTCATTTAAAGCTGTGGAATGAAAAGGGCAAAAGGAAACTAGGGTGTTGTACAAGCCCTGTGGGAATTTGTGTTTGTGTTTAGTGCACTGCCTTGTCCTTCTCTTCACATATTATGGATCAAGACATAACTGAGGGGAACTGTCAGTGATATAGGCACTTAATTCCATATCCCCCCAATAAGTCACTGCACTGGTCTGACTTTATAAACCGGTTATTTAATAAAAACAGCTGTAAAAATAAGCATATCAAAAAAATGGCACCAATAAGACAAAAAAGAAAGATTGTAGCTTGCACTTTAATGTTTGCAAAGCACTTCACACATATTAGCTGATTTAATCCTCACAACAACCCTCTGAGGTAGGTAACTGTCATTATTCTAATTTTACAGTTGAGGAAACTCAGGCTGAGAGAAGTTAATTCACTTGCCCTGAGTCATTCAGCCTGTGAAGCATCTGAGGCAGGTTTTGAACTCAAGTCTTCCTGCATTACCTAGGTGCCTCATATCAAGAAGAATGAAGTACCTATCACTCCAGGTCTTCATGTGAAGGAAGGATGGCCACTTCCAGGGAATATTTTGGGAGGGAATCCTCTTTAGGTCCTGGAGTAGAGGGACTCTGAAGTTCCTTCCAATTCAGAGTTAGTATTGATGAGGGGGTCGAAATTATGTCATATGAGTATTAATTTTGAAGTATTAATCTGAGAGAAGATAAGAACAAAGGATCAGAGAGCTGAAAAGGACTTTTTATGTAGTGGAGCCAATCTCCTCATTTTAATAATGATAGTTTTTTGTTTTTTTGCTTTTTGGAAAGGGAAAGGTAGGGCAATTGGGGTTAAGTGACTTGCCCAAGGTCACACCGCTTGTTTTTGTGTTAAGTGTCTGACGCCAGATTTGAATTCAGGTCCTCCTGACTCCAGGGCCGGTGCTCTATTCACTGTGCCACTTAGCCACCCTGTAATAATGATATTGTTGAGACCTGAAGTGGTAAAATGACCTGTCTAAGGCAAGAAGCAGAATTGGGATCCAAACTGTAGCTCTCTTACTCCAAATCCTGAGTCCTGTTCTCTGAATTGTAGACCCTGCTGTCTTCAAGTATTTGAAAGACTTTTATGGAAGGCAAATTATACTTCTTTCACTTGACTGCATAGCAAGACTAGGAGGAATGAGTAGAAGATGAGAAGAGGTAAGTTTGGGCCTGATAGAAGAAAAAACTTCTTCACAACTAGCTGCATCACAAAATGGAATGGGTTGTCAAGAGGCAGTGTGTTCCCGGTACCTTGAGGTCTTGTGGGTAACCGATTATCAGAAATGTAGAAGTTCCTGATTGAGTAAGACAACCTCTAAAGAAGCAGGGTGGTGACATGGGCAGAGTACTGGAATCGTGGACTCAGAGGAACTGGGTTCTGTGCCTACACGACAATAGGCAAGTCATGTAAGCTCTTTGGGCCCCATCTTGTGCAAAATGAGGAGGGCTCAGAGATTTAGAGCCTAAAGGAACCTCCAGGGTTATCTAGTCCTGAGGCAGCTAGATGGTCCAGTGGATAGAGTACTGGGCTGGAGTTCAAGGAAATCCTGAGTTCAGATATGTAGTGTCTGGCCCCAAGCAAGTTACCTGACCTTTGTTTGACTCATTTTTCACAACTATAAAACAGATATGATAAGAGCACCTGATCAGCAGGGTTGTTGTGTGGACCAAATGAAATAATATTTGTAAAGTGCTTGTAGTAGTAAATAATGAATAAATTTTTACTTCCTTCTTGATCTCAAGTGACTTGCCCAAGACGAAACAGGAACAAATGAGAAAGTCAGGATTTAAATTCATATGAAGTGTACATTTCACTTCACTACTCTGTCTTTCATGATGGACCAGATGAACTCTGAAGTCCCTTCCAGGTCTAAATCTGTGATCCTTTGACCCCTTCCAGGTAATTCTATCATTCTGTGGATTCCAGTCCTCCCTACCCCACTCTGATGGCCCTACTGGAGCAGTCAAGATTATCTTGACTGGGCTATGGGTGGTTCACACCAGTACCTATCAATTCAAAATAGTTTGAAGAAGACCTAATCTGGAAAGATCAGCTTATGTGTCATGATATACAGTACTCCTGAATTCCTACAGATATGTAGATGAACTGGTAAATTGAACCGGCTAAAACTACAGGTCAAGTCTAATTCTGCTCTGCCTTTGGCTCAAATCTAACTCTGAGCTGGGTCTCAGAACTGCAAACCTGAGCATAGGCCAATTTACATAGTCTGTTCCAGCCAGTATTAAGTAGTATAGTTTCCCTTCTATCCTCTAAAGCATTGGATATTATTCCTTCTATCCTCTTAAGATTTTCAGGGCAGTTTTAGTGAGGGTATGTTTTTAGGACAGGTTTGTATTATTTTTTTCTCTTTAGGAAAGTTTTGTATGCTCTCACTGTCACCCACACCTTGCCTTGCCTTGCCATTAGAATTTCTGAGCTCTTCCAGGGTGAAATCGGATCTAGTTCTTTAACCCCATAATCTAACTGATAGAAGGTAATCAAATACTGAGCCTTACCATGTGATCGCACCGAATTCTCCTGTCTTCTCACCTGGGGATAACAGGTTTGTGCCATCTAGAAGGATGAAAAGGTAACTCAGAATATGTGGGGTCCTTATAGCCCAGGTGGATACCCTTACGAAGAAGAGGAGGTATGGGCCCCACAAATCGGAGGTTAGTGGACTTTTGGCATTCATTTGGGACCAGTCTATTTCATAAGGTTACTTAGAGATCCTTAAGTAGATATTTAGAGATTTCAATGGGTCTAATTCATCATACTCTTTCAATTTGGGGATTTATAGAATAAGAACTGTGTGGGTTCCTCTCTAATAGTAGATGGAATTTTTAACAATGATAATTTTGTTGGCATTCAAACCTGCCTTTGTGATAACAACATTATCTTTTTGGACTCAAAGCCAGTCATAATTTTCAATGGATCTATCATAAAGAAGGTCAATTTTATGTCTTCTGTTATTACTATATAATCAGTTGTGTTGCTAGAGGGAAAATGAATGGGTGAGGGTATTTTTGTAGACTGGTGAATTTTTCCCTACTTGTAGACAGGCTGATATTCAGATAGACAGTCTTTCTTCCATATAATTAGCAGGATTTTATAGACATTTTCATTTCTCTCTTCTTAAAAATAGTGGTGATAGATGACTGACAGCTGTTAATTTTGCCCCAGTGGTATAAAGGTCAAAAAGAAGATGAATTTTCAAAAGATTCAAAGAAATCTTTGGAATGCTTTAGTATCATTTCAAATCTAAAATTTCTAAAATTTCCAATCTAAAAATATAAGCAAAATTCTACAGAGGGCACCCTTTCTAGTTAATGTCTTGCAGAAACATTCAGTCACAACCTAGTGGGACCCTTTAATCTCATGGGCTTCTAAATACTCCAGATGATAATTGTGTGGAAGTTATGTTTATGTTATAGATAAACCTAGAACTTGGATCTTGGTCTTTTGGTTTATCTGTCATATCTGGAAGTCAAATGACTTGACTTCAAATCCTGGCTTTACTACTATTCATCCTCTGTGTGACCTTGAGCAAGTCACTTACCTTCTTTGAGCCTTAGTTTCCTTATCTATAAAATGGTGGAGATGCATTAGATGACCTCTAGGGTACTCGTTAGCTCTAAATCCTATGATCTTGTAAATATGAATCGGAAAGAAGAAAATCACTTGTGGTTATTAAGAGGGGAAACAGGAAGAAAATGGGGTCAGTGTCAGAACCATAGTGAGGTATTGTGGTAACTACGGAAAATTTGAGTTAGAAGATGGGGAAGAGACCTCAGAAAGATACTATGTGGAAGGACTGAAAAGCTACTTGGGAGGCCACTACTCAGGGAGAAAGCAGAGTAGGGGCAGGCCAGAGCAAAATTCACCTGAGCTGTAGAAAGGCCTTGAGATTTCACTTCCAGCATCTGATAGATCTTACCTTCATTTCACCATCGGTGGCTTCCAAATGGATTGCTAGTAATGATGTAGTGGGGTGAGAATGGACAGCCTGTCCTCTAAAAGGTCTGACCTGCCCTCATTTAGGTCAGCCACAAACCTTTAAATTCCATTCTCTTGAGTAAGAGGTGGGAAAGGGTGATGGTGGCAGTTGTAGGGGTCCCCATGGTGGGTGGAGGCACAGTGGATTCCTTCAATTGTAAGATTTGGGAAGAATGTGCAACAGATGTGGCAATGGACTGCTGAGTCCCTAAGCTCCAAGAAAGGGTCACCAACGGTGTAGGATGAAAGCCCAGAGCCAGGTGAGGGAGCACGTACATTTATGTTGAGGATGTGAAGCAGGAAGAATGATGCAAGACTAACAAAAAACTATGAGGTGCAGGGACAATGGATCTGAGGTCCACCAGGAGAGAAAGCATGTCCCTCTAAATTTTGGTTCCTTGGGGCTTCCTCCCTGGTCACTCTGACCTAATTATGGCTCTGGATATTAGTATTTGGACAAAGAATGATGAGAATGGAGAATCAGTCTCATTCTACCCTTTCATTCCACAAAACCATGATGTTGAAACAGTTTGGTTTAAATTCTTTTTGGACCAGTATGCTCCTATATTTTGGTAGCTAAGATGAAGTATATACAAAAAGTAATGCCGCTTTCCAGATCAAGATGTCAAGATTCCATTTGAACCATTTAGAATGGAATAAAATAACCTCTAAAGTGCTGTGGAGACTGAAGCAGCGCTCTCAGAGACATTTTTGGTCTTTTCTTCACTCCTTTTCCACAAAGAGACATGTATTGTATTAACTGCATGGGTCATGTAACTGGCCACAGCTTTAGAAACAGAAGGAATTGAATTAAACTAATGAACTATAAAATTATTTGATTTTATTAACTTTTATGACACATAACTTTTCTCATTCTCTTACTGTAAAAATAAGGAAGAGAAATTTGCCCAAATATAAGGAAACTTGGAAAATTTGGGTTGTCTGAATGTTTCTCTATTTAAAAAAAATGACATTCCAATCTTCTTTTGGTTCCTATGACATCTTTCTCAATCTATCTGCAAAAAGAGTTGATGGCCCTGGATGGCGTGAAAAATACAAGTCTGGCTGCCATCTAACTGAGGAAAATTGTAATAATAATGATAGCTAGCACTTAGTGTTTTAAGGCTTGCAAAGCTTTGATCCTCCCAACAATTAGGATTTTTATTCCTGCTTTTTTTTTTTTTTTTTACGTTTAAACAAGCTTATGCTGAAAGCAGTTATTTGACTTGTTCAGAGTCACACAGCTAGACAGTGTCTAAGGTAGAAATCAAACTCAGGTCTTCCTGATGCCAAATTCAGGAAGCTATTCATTGTGTCACCTACCCACTAAGAACTGAAGTATCTTTTTCTGCCTCAGTTAAAATCTTAGCCCTTCTCTCTTCTTTCCTTTTACTCCTATCATACACACACAGATTTTTATTATCTCCTAACCAAGGAGTAGTGGAAAGAATGTTGGATCAGGAAGCAAGAGATCTGAATTTTTGTCCTATCTCTTTCACCAACCAAAGAAGTTAACATATGGTAAAGGGCTTTGCACTATGTAAGTGCTATTATTATTATTATTTATTACAACTATGTAACTGGATAAATTGATTTTGCTCATCTCTAAGAAGACAATTTAGACCATAATCATAGATCTAGACCTATAAGGGACCTCAGAGGTGATGGACTCTGGGTACAGATTGAGCCATCTTTTTTGGATGTGGCCAATGATTTGCTTGACTATGCATATTTGTCACAAGGGTTTTGTTTTCCTTTTGCTGTTTCAATGAGGAGAGGAAGAAGTGGGAGGGAGAAAAATAAATTTTTGTTAACTGAAAAAAGTTTAAAAATAGAAGGGACCTCAGGAACCACTTTGTTCCATTTCCTCCTTTTACAAATGAGGAAACTGAGATCCACGGACATTAAGTGGCTTGCTCAAGGTCACACACAAAGTCATTAAGTGACTCACCCAAGTTGATAAATATAATGAGCATCAGAGGTGGGCTCGGACCCAGGTCCTCAGACTCTGGTATCAGTGTCCTTTCCACTATACTTTGGTGTCTCTTTAATGTTCTTTATACTCCTAAAATTCTGTTACTCAGTGAAAGAATGTGTCTTTGATGCAGAATGAGGCTGGTTTGAGATGATATGTTTTTATATTTGGGGGCATTCCTTTTTAAATAATATTTTACTTTCCTCCCCACTTACATGTAAAAACAATTTTTAACATTTTTAAAAGTTTTGAGTTCCAAATTCTATCCCCTCCAAGACGATAAACAATCTGATACAGGTTATACATGTGCAATCACGTAAAACTTTTCCATATTAGTCATTTTGTGTAAGAAAACTCAAATAGAAAGAAAAAGTAAAGAAAGACAGAAGGAAGGAAGGAAAGGAGGGAGGGAGAAAGACAGAAAGAAAGGAAGGAAGGAAGGAAGGAAGGAAGGAAGGAAGGAAGGAAGGAAGGAAGGAAGGAGGGAAGGAGGGAAGGAGGGAAGGAGGGAAGGAAGAAAGAAAGAAAGAAAGAAAGAAAAAGAAAGAAAGAAAGAAAGAAAGAAAGAAAGAAAGAAAGAAAGAAAGAAAGAAAGAAAGAAGGAAGGAAGGAAGAGAAAATTAGTATGCTTTGGTCTGTAGAATATCCAGTTCTTTCTCTGGAGCTGGAAAACATTTTTCATCATGAGTCATTTGGAATTGTCTTGTTGAAAATAGCTGTCATTCACAATTGTTCATCGTACAATTTTGCTGTTACTGTGTACAATATTTTCCTAGTTCTGTTTACTTTTCATCAGTTCATGTAAGATTTTCCAGGTTTTTCTGAAATCATCCTGTTGTCATTTTTTAACAGTACAAAGTATTTCATTATTATAATTTACCACAGCTTATTCAGCCATTCCCCAATTGATGGGCATGCCCTTAGTTTTCAATTCTTTGCCACCACAAACAGAGCTGCTATAAATCTTTTTGTATAAATAGGTTCTTTTCTCTCTTTTTTTCTCCGATCTCTTTGGGATACAGACCAAGTAGTGTTGAGATGAAGTGTTATCAATGCTTTAAAAAAATTTCTGATTATAAATCAATTGGCTCTAACATTGTCTTAAAAATTTCTGATTATAAATCAATTGGCTCTAACATTGTCTTTTAAACAACACAATAGTATTTACATAGTGATTTAACATTGGCAAAGTGCCAAATATTTATTGCCTCACTGAATTCTCACAATTATTGACCCTATGAAGTAGGTGCTATTATTATCCCCATACTACAAATGAGACTGAGAGAGGTTAATTGATTTGCTCAGGGTCATATTAGTAAGTACCTGAGGCAGATTTTGAACTCAGGTCTTTCTATAGTGAACTTCACTTATGAAATTTCCCAAGATCTATTCAGTGAAATGAAGTAGGGATCCCTAAAGATAGTGAGTTAAGTCCATAAAGCATTTATTAAGCATCTATTATATGCCAGGCATAATTCTAGTCAATGGAAACAAAAGATGGATATGAAGCAATCCTTACCCTTAAGGAACTAGCATTCTATCAGATGAGACAGTATGTATACATATAGATAAATAAAAAATACAGATATTACCTGAAAGCCCTCTCCTCCCTGGTCTTCTAAGGAATTTGGGCTTCCATGAAACAGGTTTAGACACCTTCCTGTCCCCCCTCTTCTTCCTCCCCAACCCCCGTAGCATATCTTTAGTTCTTCAGCCACAGATTGATCTACTATTAGTTATCCCATTCCTTCTAGCCTTGAACATAGTAAGGGTTCAATGCTTGTTGATTGATTGAAAGCTAGAAAGAAATCAAAGTCTAGTATTTGTAGGGAGGGGGTAGAAGCAAGAATCATAAAGTATAATGTTGTGATTCATGCCTTCCAACTGAGCCCAGTCCCTCTGTTCTAGAGATTACACTTAAAACTCAGTTCTAAAAATGTTTCATTTGTCCAATTACTTCCTTGATGCCTCCAGCTTTATGTTCTCATGCTATAAACTATCATCGCCATTTTTGTTGCCTGTGAAACATGTTACATACATTCCTGGTGACCTGTGAGAACAAAGTTGTGATCAAGTCACTTGACAGTATATTATTGAGACTGTGTCTTAAGAAATGTCACTCTTTATAGTAGCACCTGGTTTTACAAAAGCTCAACATATGAAAATTGAGATTTATCAGGAGTAGTTTTGCAATTTTATTTCATATTTATTCATGCTGTCATTGAAATAGTCAAGGAGATATTTTTAAATGTTAGGGAAGCTACATACAGGAGAAACTTTTTGGTTATATCTCTATTAATTCTTCTTCAGTTGAACATTAAATGTTTTCAGAATGTGTTCCAGACTATTTTTCCAGCCTGATTACACACTGCTCCCCCTCATGAGTGACACATTCCAACTAATAACTGAATTTC
>NW_027185798.1:58623337-58634513 GCF_028583685.1 Petaurus breviceps papuanus | reverse complement strand
ACCTCGTTCAAGGGAACTTTCCTGATTACCCCAGTTATTAGTACTGCCCCCCCCCCATCACTCTGTTTCCATATAGCCTGTATTTACTTGTCTATGAACATGTATCTCTCAGTGGACTGTGAGCTCCTTGAGGCCAAGGACCATTTTGGTTTTGTCTATGTAACCCCAGCCCCTAGAATAGTATCTGGCACATAGTGGATGGTTAATGAATATTTGTTGATTGATTTAATTCAGTGAGATTTTAGGATCATAGTTTGATAACTATTTTTTTAATACCATAATAAATTGTCTTGTTAATACTTTGCATTTTTATAGAAACTTTCTTCTCCATAACTGAATAATAACAGCAGTAGTGATAACAATACTCCTTAAAGTAGCAAAGGCAAATGACACAGTGTTTTGGACATAGTAGTCACTCTCTAATGTTTGTTGAATGACTTAATGATGGATACATATTAACTCAGAGGATATTCAAGTTGGAAGCGCCCTCAGAGTCCATCTAGGCCATCCCATGACCAAAAGAAATTCTTTCCATAACATACAGATGTTCATCCATTCTCTAATAGAGACTCTCCAAGGAGAGGGAAGTCAACAATACTCAGGGGAGCCCATTTCACTTTCAGATATATCTAATTGTTAAGAAGTGTCTGACTTTAAGCTTAGACTTCTTGGCAACTTTGACCTATTCTTCCTGTTTTTGCCCTTTTGGGGACAACAGAACAAATGTAATTCCTCTTCCACACAATGATAGCCTTCAAATATTTGAAGAGGGCTATCTCATCCCAACCTGAATTTTCTCTTCTCTAAGCTAAATGTCTCTAACTCTGTAAATTTACGTGGCATGAACATGGAGCCCTTTGCCATTCTGGTTCCCTCCTCTAACAAGGAACTCACTTCCTGACTCCAGGCATTTTCATATTTCCCCATGTCTGGAATTCTTTCCTCCTCATTTCTGCCTGACTTCTCTGGTCTCCTCCAGGTCCTGTAACTCAAGTACCTTTCTTTTGTCAATTATTTCTCAATATATAGCTTGTTTTACATAGTTGTTTGCATGTTGTCTCTCTTATTAGATACTGTAGTTCCTTGAGAATGGGGACTGTCTTTTACCTTCCTTTTGATCCTCAGAATTTAGCACAGTCCTGGAACATTGTAAGCACTTAAATGTTTATTGACTATCTGATTGACACAGGATATATTATAGATTTTCAATGGGATAGAGACTTGACCTATGATGTCATCAGCATGAGCAGGTCCTCATGAGCTACATGTATGACTGTGAGTAAACCTATAATGCTTAAATCTAAGTCTGAACCCTTACTTGATAGAAAAAAATTTTGTGATAGAGAATAAAAATATTTCCAGGAGCATTAGAAAGTGGAAAGACTGAGGGGTGGGGGGTGTGCTCCTTTCTCAAAGAAAACCTATTCTTCTTCATGGCCTATCAAAAAACCAAAATACTTTCTCTGTATTTTTTAATTGCTTTTATACAAATTAATGAGAAAACATGAAAAATCTTTGATTTCATTTCTGTGGGGAACTCTTTTCATCTAGGCACATTACAAACTATGATAACCTAGGTGATCATTCCTAGAGGATTGTTCAAGACTGAATGAATAAATGAGTAAAAACAGAAAAAACAAAAACATTTATTAAAATCTTATTATGTGGTGAGCCCTTGGGATATGAATACAAATACGAAACCAAAGATGTTTGACCTCAGTTTTCAAGAGGCTTAAATTCTATTGTGGAGGGAGGAGAGACAATTCATGCTGGGGTGTGGTGGTGAGGGAGGGGCACGTTAAATTTCAGGGATGAGTGGGAATATTTGTGTAGCCAGCAGGTGTCACTATGAAGTTTTTCTTTGAGGATTTCCCTTTCAGTCAGGTGCCCCTAAGACATGACTTCCCTTGGTCTATGCCCCTACTTTTTACCCTTTTCTTTGAAAGGCTCTGGGTTCTGAGCTACACCTGGATCTGGTTCAACAATGATTTGTTTTAATCTGGTGGCTAAATGGAACCAATTCACTGACTAATTTCTATTATTTTGGAGCTTGTACAAATTATTAAAATCAAAATAATTAAATTTTCTATTCTATTTGGAGCGCCCAAGTCACGATGAAATCTTTATTATTTTAGTCGGAGGTTCAGATACCTGCTGTTTTTATTATGTGTGTTTCCAACTATTTATCAGTGCCTTCCATTACATTCTACAAGTACATATACATGCACCACAAAGAAGCTATGATCATTTGTAGTTTTTATATGAAACAAAATCAGGAAATGGAAACCGCTTAAAGAAATAGAGAAATTATAGGTAAAGCTTAGACATAAAATAGGTACCAGAGAGAGAGAGAGCTGGGGTGGGGGTAAAAACAGAAATCTTTCACGATTTTCTGCTGGTACAGTCACAACTTGGAGCCTCAGTCCATGCCAGACAACTCTATCAGCATCTTTTAATAGGTAGAAGATCATACAGGGAAAGCGCTGGCCACATCAATGCCCTATTGTTAGTCTCCATTCAAGCACCTGCTGTCATGCTGAGCTCCACTTACTGCCACTGCCAACCAACTTCTTTCCCTGGTTCCACAGTCTGGTTCAAAACCTCCTAGCACAGCAAGGAAGTACAAGCCATTGCCCAGACTCTGGATCCTTCCCCTCCAAATGAGAAGAACCCCCATTGTTCCTTTGAACTTTGATTCCCATAAACCTATCCAACTAGGACCTGAAGCCTGACTACAATCATCACACCCCTTCCAGAAGCAATTGCAGAGTTGATTCCATGGTTTCCAAACTGGATGGGGGCATGGGGCAAGAGTGAAGTGAAGCATGGCTGAAGGGGCAGCCTGAAACAGTAGGTCGGATGAAGTGAAAACCAATCATAACAGCAGATGGAAGTTCAAAGACTAAGGGGCTGCTAGTTAAGTATCAGAGGGAAGATCTGAACAAATATAAAAATATACACACATTTGTGTATATATGTGCACATATATATTTATACACAATGTATACACATAACATATACACACATACATACACAGACATATATATATATATAGAGAGAGAGAGAGGGGGGGTGCATATATCTATATTCATGTCTGTATATTTATGTATAACAACTATGTGACATAGTGAATATAAGTCTTCCCATGTTTTTCTAAAACTATTCTGCTGGTCATTTCTTATAGCACAATAGTATCCTATCACAATGATATACCACAGTCTGTTTAGCCATTCCCCAACTGATGGGTATCAGTCCTTTGGTGTCCATTTCTTTGCCACCACAAAAAGAGCTCCTATAGATATTTTTGTACATGTGTCTCCTTTTCCTTTTCCTCTGATCTTTTTGGGATACAGACCTAGTAGTGGTATTTCTGGGTCACAGAGTATGCATAGTTTTATAGCTCTTTGGGTAATTCCATGCAATTTCTATTTTCAAAATGATACTTGAGGCAATCAGAGATTAAATGATTTGCCTAGGTCAAAGCAGACTGTTTCAGAGGTGGGGTTTGAACCAAGTTTTTCCTTACTTTCAGGATAACTTTATCTATTATGGGAAGCTGCCTTTACTAACTAATTTATTGCTGATGTATAGTTTTCAGTTGTGTCTGATTCTTTGTGACTCCATTTGGGGTTTTCTTGGTAAAGATACTGGAGGAGTTTGCCATTTCCTTCTCCAGTTCATTTTAAATATGAGGAAACTGAGGCAAAGAGGTTTAAGTGACTTGCCCAGGGTCAGTCAGCTAGTAAGTATTTGAGGCCAGATTTGAACTCAGGAAGATGACTCTTTCTGACTCCAGGCCCAGCACTCTATCCAATGTGCCACCTAGCAGCTCAATTTACTACTATTATTAGTCCTCCTTCCATCACTGTGAACTTATTTGGCATATATCAGTACCTATCTCTGGCCATCTCCTCATTAATTGCCTACTACCTTGGAGAAACTTCTTCCCTTTTCCTGATTGGTGACTGCTTCTCCCAGACCACGACTTCATGAATCATGTTTCAAATCACTCTCTACCCTCTTGACCATCTCCTCCTCCTAAGCATCTTTCTGTCCACCTCTCCAGTTTAAAGTCAACTCTGCCATTGTCTTGTATACCATTTGCCAATATGAATACACTTACATTCCTATAACTTTACTGAGACCAAAATTTACCTTCTAAAGACCACCCCTTGGCTTTCTGGATTACCACAGTTAGAATGTAAGTTCCTTGAAATCAGGGACTATCTTTGCTTTTGTATTTGTATCTGCATAGCACTTAATAAATGCCTCTTCATTTATTCATTGAGTAAAGTGAACTGTGTTAGACTTTTATTGTAACTTTTTGTTTTTACTTTTCTTTGTTTCCTAAGCATATAGTGTCTCTGCTACCTAGTAGGCTCCTAATAAGTTTGCCCATTGAATTGACTAGTTGGTTGTTGTTTTTTGATCTTTATATTCCCACTAGTTAGCATAGTACCTGGCATGAAGTTTTCACTCAACAAATACTTGTTGATTAGTTTTTTGTTTCTATTCATTCCATTTTTAATACTTAATTGATCAATGAAAACCAGTGTGGGCAAAATATCATAGACAACTAAAAATTCATTCCTGGCTTCAGAATCTGGATTATAGGTAGAGTCAAAGTGGAGTTGAACTTCTGGAACAACAATAAGAAGATGTGTTTACTGTGTTATCCAAAAGGAGAGAATAACTCACCCTTCCTTTCCCCCATCCCTCCCACTAAATACTCCTTGGGGTAGGGCTGACACGTAGATAGCAGAGGAGGTCACAATCTGTTAATATTCCTGGTCCCCTAGGGACAGAAAATGAATGGAACTGAGCCTGGATTAAGTATATTTTACAACTACAGGTATTTACTAAGTGGAGGTTGATTGTGCTGATAGAACCAGAGTGAAACCAGCCAACATCAAGGTCAACTAAGTGTATAGTGACCTTGTCTCACACAGGTTGATGCTGTGATCAAATAGATATTTGTAAAAGTGCTTGGCATGGTCTCTGGCACATTGAAAGTGTTTCATAAATGCTCATTCCCTTTTCTTCCCCTCCCCTTCTCTTTGGTGGAAGACAGAGGACAATCTTGTGGCTGAATAAGGCATCTTGGAATGAAGACAAAAAGCAGTGAATGCAGTAAACTGCTAATACACACTTGGAACTTCTTTTCTTTCCCTGGAGTTCTTGGGTCATTGATGTGAGTGCCTGCCCATCTTGGTTACATGCCATCTACCACTTCTGTAGAATTTTTTTTTTCTATTAGTTTAACTGTCTCTTCAACCATTGCATACTTGAATTTCTTTAGTTTATTCATTGCATTGATTCACACTTTCTTTAGGTAATCCTTAACTTTGTTTGTAATCTGTTTTGTGAACTTGACCAGCATTTCTCTGTTGCCTTCTAACTTTGGTGATTGGCATCTGAATTCTTATCCCACTGACTTCTGGGTTCAGGTTCATTTCACTTTATCGAATGGCCTTAATAGCTGCAGCTGTACATTCTGTTCAATTGGTCATGTTTATTAAATCTGAGGGTTTTTTAAAAAGTGAAATCTGGCTGATCTGATCACCAGTTGTCAGAGTTATGTGATCCAGGCACCCGAGGATCCATCTCCTAACTCCAGGCATTTTCACTGGTTGTCCCCCATGCCTAGAATTCTCTCCCTTCTCATCTCCACCTCAGAACTTTCTCAGTTTCCTTCAAATTTCAGAATTCCACTCTCTGCAAGAAGCCTTTCCCTATCCCTTTTAATGCTAGTTCCTGATGAAGTTTAATAAATAAGTAGATGCCTATTGACTGATTGACTTGCCTTGGTGCTCTGACACACTTTGAAAGTCAGGGCTCCCAGAAAGAGAATCAACCCTGAAACTAAGTAGCTGTGCAACCTATCTTTGGTTTTGCAGAAAATTACATAATCTCTCAGTAGTTTTGCTGCCCCAAACACAAAACACAAACACAAAACTGAAATAGCCTAATTTTCTTAGAGGTTGAATCCATTCATAAAGTTTGCTAAACAGGGAAGTTACTTAGGAATTCTAAGTACTATGGTTTAATTAGTAATTTTACAGATTTGATATGATCAGAGACCAGAAAATAAAATGACAATGATCTGGCATCAGGTCAGTTTTTGCAAACATTATAACTGTATGTGTTTACATGTATGGGCATATGTAAAAGCATGCATAGATTTGTGACTTCTTTGAAAGCCCATTGTTTACCCACCTTGCTAAAACTCCTGCCTTTATAAGGCAGCCAAACTGCATGAAGCTTGGTGTTGTGTTTTGGGTTTGGGAGAAAAAAAAACACTCCTCTATTTTTCTTACACTTTACCAAATGTTTTAATTGCCTTCCACACCTCTGATCTTGTATATTATCATCTATTATCATCTCAGACCCACGACTGTTATCAAATAAAACGCCAACGCCTCAGTTCCTTCACACAGCATCTCAAAGCTCCTAACTGCCTCCTCAGTCACAGTCTTGATGCCAGTTCTCTCTCATCTATTTAATTAAATCTCAGACCAGGAATAGCGCTGCCTTAAACAGTTAAGAACACCCATATCACGCCTTCAAAGCATTATTTTTCCATGTAGCTGTGGTATAAGTGGAAAGAACCTTAGATTTGAACTCCTAGTCTCAATTCAATCCAACAACTGAGCAAACATTTGCTAAATACCTACTATGTACAAAACACATAGCAGGGCATACACATTACTCCCCTCCCCCACCCCCAACAAGAAACAATCCCTGCCCTCAATGATTTTTCATTCTACTGGGGTGGGAGGGTGGGGGCAAGGGAGGATATATAGCTAAGTAAATACAAAATAATCTTATGAAATAGAGGGTACCAACAGTTGGTGGAGGGTGGTGGGGTGGGGATCAATCAGAAAAGGCCCCTAAGGAAAAGGCCTTATCTGAGCGGAGCCTGGAAGGAATTAAGAAATCCTGGGATTTTAAGAGGTAAAGGCAAGGAAGAGGATGGATCCAGTTCTAGGTATGGTGGGGAAAGGGACAATCTGTGCAAAAATGAAGGCAGGAGACTGAATGCTCAGTTTGGGGAAGAGTTTGTAGGTCACTTTGGTGAGGCTGAAGTAATATGAAGTAAATCTGGAAAACAATGGGGGAGCTAGATTGTGACAGGCCTAAAAAAATACCAGAATGAATATTTTGTACTTTATCCTAAAAGTAATTGGAGGACCCTGAGTTTTTCAGTAAAGTGACATGGTCAGAATTGTGACTCTGTCACTAGCTGTGTGACCTTGGACAAGTCATTCAACTTTTTCACACTTCCAAGTGTCCTTACCTGTCAAACAGGATATCTTCATCACTTACCTCATCCTGAGTCTCCCAAAGTATTTTATGTTAATTTATGAATATTCTATGAATTCTTTATGAACATAAAGGAGTCAGCAACACTTGAAAACTCTCCTCCAAAGAGTTCTGCCATAGACTACCCTTTGCAGAATTCTTCCTTAGGGCATATAACCATGCATCTCAGAACTTTGACCATGCTAGTTGAGAAAATAATAATGGTTCTATGACATCATTAGAACTTTGTATGGGCTGGTTCACTTACAACTTTTTGGGGAGGTTGCTATGTCTCCCAGAAATTTCTGTTTTTCACTAATTGTATAGATTTTAACTAGGAAAGTCATTATTAAAGTGATAGTAACTAATTGTTTTTCATGCTGAATTTTTTTAGGTAAGACTCATCACTTATATCATCACTTATTAGATTTGTATTTCCTTTTTATTTTTCATCAAAACAGTATTCACAAAATATTTTTGTTTAAGGTGTGTGTGTGTGTTGGGGGAAGTATTGCTTTCATTTTGAAACCCTGTTTTCTAGGATTTCTAATAGTAAGATAATGAAACCTTTTTTTTTTCCCTCTGAATTATCTGTTGTGTACCTTTAGACCATAAGTATGAAATCTCTTGAGAAAATGCTGTTAGGCCTTTTAGTTATTTTTGTCATTATACAAAAGGAGTTCCCTTTATACTGGTCAAATTTAGGGATGTTCATGTAGACCTCATTCTATCTACTCTGATAACTAACTTATTGATATAAACTTGATTGCTGAGTGAAATAATCATAGGAGGGAAATTTGATTTGAAATTTGGCTTTCAAAACAATATTTTGCTTTGTTTAACTTTCCTTCTTTATCTGAGGCATAGGATGTAGTATGGTAGAGAATTTGCTTTGGATTTGGAGGATATGAGTCCAAAGTCTATCTCTGCTGGTTTCGAACTGTGTGACTTTGGAAAAATTACTTCAACTTCTTAAGTGCAGTTTCTGCAGCTGTAAAATAAGGAGAAGTTAGTTTAGATTGGCTTCAGAGGCCCTTTCCAACTCTGGATCTGTAATCCATCCACATTGAATTTCTTTTTTTTTTAAATTGGGGTTGTGACTTGCCCAAGGTCACATGGCTAATTTTTGTGTTAAGTGTTTGAAGCTGAATTTGAACTCAGGTCCTTCTGACTCCAGGGCCACTGTGCCACCTAGCCATCCCTCTTTCTTTCTTTCTTTTTTTTTTTTGGAGGCAATCAGGGTTAAGACCAAGGAAGGTCATACATTTAGTATGAATCTGAGGTCACATTCGAATTTAGGGCTTTCTGACTTCAGGGCTGATCTATCCACTGTGCCACCCAGCTGCACCTTGAATTTCTATCAATATATAGAATGGGGCTACTTAAGTCCACAACGTAAAATTTTAAAAAGGGCTATGTAATAAATTAGAACCCCAAAATCTATTCCTAGACTCGATGTAAATATAAAGTCAGTTAGGAAGATAACAGGATAGATTTATGTGAGATTTGGAAATTCTGTTGAAGCTGACACATTTGGAATACAAGTAAAATTTTAAAACAGTGATATGTACCTTGAGAGAAGGAAATCACCAAATTCTTTGAACTATACTTTTTACTTTTCGTTCTCTTTTGCATGTCAGACATAAATGATAGAATTCTAATATACATGTTGGGTTTGAATTGTCCAATTTGTATTGACACCAAGATTCTGGTAATAGGTCCATCTGAGAGAAATGGGCTTAAACTACAAGATTTTCATGAATTTTAATGAACTGTCATTCCCCTCCCTGTCCTCCCCTACCCCAATATGATATCTAGGCCTCAACTGGCTTTTCAAAACCTCCCCTTGAAATGGACTAAGCAGTCAGAGGTAGCCTTTCTAAATAAAAACACCAGCTGCTTTCATGTTTGCAGAGACACCCATCTCAGTAGGGGTGAGAACTGTGAGGAAATGTGGTGTGATAGAAGGAAGACAGTGGAATCAAGGGACTTGAGTGCAAATCCAGTCTCTTTTGACATTTCCTAATTTTAGGACTCTGGGTATCTTTTCTGTATTTCAGTTTCATCATTTGCAAAGTGCTGTTCCTTAAACATGATACATCATCTCCTGCTCTGAGCATTTTCACTGCTTGTCCCTCATTCCTGAAACCCTCTCCCTTCTTATCTCCAACTCCTAGCTTCCTCGGCTTCCTTCAAGTCTTGGCTAAAATCCCACCTTTTGCCAGTGGCCTCTCCCAGTCCTCCTTAATCTTAGTTTTAATTCTTAGTCTTTCCTCTGAGATGATCTCCAATCTGTCCTGTATATATACATCTTCTTTGTACAGAGTTATGCTTGCATGTTGTCTCCCCCATTAGACTTTGAGCTCCTTAGAATAGAAATTTGTTTTTGCCTTTCTTTGTAACCCTATAGTGATTTAGTACATTGACCCATGGTAAGGACTTATTGACTGAGTAACTGATGGGGTTGGATAATTCTCAAGTTTCTTTCAGCTCTAAAATTATGATTTGGGAAGATAAAAAAGATTGATCCATGAATTTACTGTAACAGGTATAATTTAATCTAATTTTATAAGGTAGCGGGTAATTTATAAATGACTGCTGAACAAAGTTCCTGATGGTGGTACAGTAGGTAGAGTTCTAGGCTTGGAGTTGGAAGATCTGAGTTCAAAACTGGTCTCGGAGGACACTTTCTAGCTGTGCTGTGTGATTCTAGACAAATAATGCACCCTCAGCCTCAGTTTCCTCATCTTTGAAATGGGGATAATAATAGTACCTACCTTTCAGAGTTGTTGTGAAGATAAAATGAGATAATAATCGCAAAGTGCTTAGCACTGACACATAGCAAGACCTACATAAATAAATGTTGACTATTATTATTATATGATTGCCTTAAACCAGGCTGGTAGCATCTAGGAGGATATCAGCTTGAAACAGTGCTTAGGTGACCACAAGGTTTGGAAGATGACTCATTCACTAAGAGCATCACTGCTCATTCAATGATCTGCAAAACATGGAATATAACTGAATATTTGTTGTATCCCTCATTAGTCCAGAACTTTGCATTCTCAGCAGCACAACTCATTCTCAGGCTTTGTATTTTAAAAGCACGTCTGCTGTTTAGAGGTGGTTAGTGTCTGTCAGCCCTTTGGATGTCAGGACTCGGTTCCATTTTTATTAATTTTACAGTGGTCTGGTAAGGATTAATGAGAATTTTCAAACACTTTAATTTTCAGAATAGGAAACGCCTTTCCTTAAAGGTATATAGCCTTCTGTCTTGAAGACTGTTTCAGTCCGTTGATTATAGTGACATGCTAATTAGTCTAAGGCCAATTAGCTTAGCCTCATCACAGATCTCACCCTTAATGCTCCTTTCAATAAATTCACCCCCTTCCTCGGCTGAGACTAGTGGGAAGTGTGAGGAGGGATGAATACACATGCACCACCACTCCCGGAAAGGCGCTTGTCCTAATGGTGGAAGGTCAGTGGCATAAGTTTTGAATAGACAAGAGTGACAGCTAATTAACCACACACTATGACAGCAAGACCTAGTTTTCATAAGCGTTAAGAACTCTTCAGTGGTGTCATTTTCGAATAGGCAAGTGGCAATTAATTAGCCACAAAAATGTAGCATGTAAGAAAGCACTAGGTTTTGCACAAGTGTTAGCACCTTTCAGGCAGAAATAAGCCAGGTTTATAGGTAAAAAGACTACGGATTCGAGAACCAAAAGATGTTTTTGTGTAACTTTCCTTCGGAAGATTTGCCACTTTTTTTTTTTTTTTTTTTTTTTTTTTTTTTAATAGGAAAAAAGGCGGGATAAAAAAACTTTGAGAAAAAATAAACTAGCGCGGCTGGGGGAACGGAATATGGAGCTTT
>NW_027185798.1:58618992-58623237 GCF_028583685.1 Petaurus breviceps papuanus | reverse complement strand
GAATAAAACATAGAATCTGACAACTTCTGAAAATCTTGAGGGTAGTTACTCGCTACCTGCTCTCTGGGATATTGGGAATAACTTTTTTTTTCCTTTTAAAGAAGGAAATCCCAAAGCTAGTGAGTGTGTATTATATATAGTGGGTAGAGGGTATTGCGCAAAGTAAAGTTAAAGGAAAATTTAGGTACGGGAGAAGTCAGTATCTGGGGGCTGGAGAGTGGTTAGGAGGTGGGTAACTGCAACCGGAGGGAGGGATGAGTACAAGAAGTTAAATGCCGGGGCTTTTAGAACCTGAGGCGGGAGAGGATTTAGTGCCAGAGCTAAGGCAGGGATTCTAATCTTAGAACATCCGCGTCTTACGGCAGCGCCCCTCCCCCACCTTCGCCTCTCACTCCAAGGTTCCATTCACAAGTTTCTGGCCTAGAGGCCCCTCCCGGTTCTTCCCGGCCTAGGGCACAGTTTCCTCTGCTGCAATTGGTGAGCTGCAACAAAGCCTTAGCAACCGGCTCCTAGTGACCCGATTGGGCGCCTGGTAACTACTCGGGCGTGGGGCTGGGGGGTAGATAGGAGAGGGGCGGCCTCTTTAAGGGATGGCCGTGGAGCGGTGAAAGTGGAGGAGGGGGGGGGGGGGGGGGGGGAGGTAGGTCTGGGGGTGGACCTAGAGGAGGAGGAGGAGGAGGAGGAGGAGGAGGAGGAAGGAGAAGAGGAGAAGCAGAGGCAGCAGCAGAAGCAGGAACAGAAGCCGGAGAAAGGGCTGAAGGCAGAGGAGGAGCAGCGGCTGCCAGTCGGGCAGGCACCCAGGCGCCTGTCTGCCTGCAGCACAAGTAGCCACGGGCGCGATCGGGGCCAGTAGTCTCCTCCTCCATGATCACTTTGGGGGCCGGGAGCAGACTTTGCCCGGACGTGAGAGCTGGTCTGCGTTTCTCAAGGCGCGGCGGCGGCGGAGCGGGGTCGGGCGCGGTGCAGCGGCGGCCGGGGGAGTGTGCGCCCCGCGCAGGCAGGGCTCTAGCTCGGGCTCCCCTCGGAATGTCCCCGGGGCGCCCCGCGCGCTGACCCCCCAGCAGCCTCCGCCTTCTGCTCCCGCTCCTGCCGCCGCCGTCGCCGCGGTAGCCGCCGCCGCTTTTCTCTCCGCTTGGCTTCGCGCTCGGAGCTCCGAGCTCTTTGGCCCTGGGGAAGAAGGGAACTCCCGGGGGGTGGGTGAAACCAGTTACTATCAAGACCTCTGGAGCACTGCTCATGCTTAAGATGGCAGCGGACGCCGGAGACCTAATCGGGGCTTCTGAGTTCTTGAAAGGTGAGGGGCAGCTCCCTGGACCCCCGCCCCGTGCCTTCCATCCCATCCAGTGCCTGTCCCGTCCCGCGTCGTCTTGTCCTGCCTCGGCCACGCGGCTTCACAGTCAAGGGGATTCCCTGGCCACAGCGGGGCTTCTCCGTACCTCTCTGGGTTCGTGCTCCCTTGCTCCCCGGGGACCCCCTGCCGCTTCCTGCTTCTGGTCCTTCCCCGCTTCCCGGACTCGGTCCTTGGGTTGAGCCCATCTCCCTGCAGCAAGCTGCCCCCCTGTCTCTCTCCGGGATTCTTACACAGCGGGGGAGGGGGGCCTTCCTGGGACACCCTAAGGGGAGCTGCCCTCCTCTTCCCGTTTTCCTCCCCATCCTTCGGACCTCTCTATTCTTTTGGACCCTACCCCCTCCCCAAGCCACACCCCTTTGTCTCCCCCTCCCACCCCTTTTTCTTAGCCCTCCCCTTGGGAGTCTCTAGGTCTAGAGCGGCCCTGGAGCAAAAATTGTTTCTTTTGTTGTATCCCCAACTCCCTTTTTAATTGGGCTGAAGGAGAGGAGAGGCGATCTCTGAGTTCGTCCCCTTCTCTCTTCCTCTGCAGCTCCTCTCTTCCTTCACTGAAAGGTGTTCTTCAATTTCTAATGTTAGCAGCCAAGAGACCAGTTTGAGACAATAATTCCACGTGTTTTTGTTTTATTTTTAAATTTTTTATTGGTGGTGGATGTCCTTAAATCTGAGAGATGATTATTATTTCGGTTCTTTGTGTTCTTCTACACCCTTTGCTGTTCAACTCTCACCCCTCATATATTCAGTCATTGAGTGGACAACAGGGTACTGGCTTCAGATTCCATCTCTAATGCTCATTACCCTTGGGCACATCACATAATCTTCCAGAGCCTCGGTTTCCTTATCTGTAAAAGGAAAGGGTTAAGCTATGGCTTCTGAGGTGGCTGTACATCTATGATCCCACTTCTGATATATTTCTCCTCTCTTTTCAACTTGTGTTTCAGATCGCTTATATTTTGCTACTTTAAGGAATAGACCAAAAAGCACAATAAATACCCACTATTTCTCCACCGATGAGGAGCTGGTCTATGAAAAGTAAGTTTGTTTTGTTTTGCTTTTTTTTTTTCTTCCAGTTTTCTTTGGGAAAATGTTTTGCTACTCTGGCAGTGTCTGAGACTTTCACTCTCCCCCCCCCCTCCCCCCAGTGGATAAGATTGTAAGTAAGGGAAAATTATCATTCTGGCAGTGTTTTTAAGGCTTCTTTTTTTGTAGTGTTGTGTTTAAAATGATCAGCAGTTCACCTCAGTAAACATAGGTGCTGCCACTGTAGGGAATGTTTGCCAAATTTTAGAGTAACAGCTTCTTGGTTATATAGGTGGCTGTTTTGGAAAATAAAAATCACTCTAGAGCACACCCACGTGAAAAGTCTAGAGAGAGGCTGGCAATTTACAGGGCATGATAATTGACCTCTTAGTCAGTCACCAAGTATTTATGGAGCACCCACAATGTGCATAGCAATGTCCTGGACTAAGAGACTGAGCTTTGCAGACTTCAGCATAGTTTGGGCCGTGTCTAAGAATGGTACTGTTTTTAGTTCCCAATGGATGGAGCACATTAGATGAAAATTGGATCCAAGTGACTAAGTGGTCCTATATCCAGTTGAGTGTTATGGGTCTTGTGGTAAATTGTTTCATATTGATTAGGACATATGGATCATAAGTGACATGAAATACTGTTGTCTGCAACTGAGAGATTATGAAGATCCTGGCTGTTAGAAATAATTTAGAAGGGAGTCAGATTTTGCTCTGTGCAAGTGAGTGTAAGCAAGGTTAGGGATTGAGGATCCTTTGGTCTTTTAAAATGAAATAGATAATGCTCATCTCGTCTGCTTTTTTAGTTAAAAACAGGACAGGGAGATTTAAAGCACCATTTTTAACATATTCAACAAATACATTTGAAACAGACAGGTTTTGTGTTTTGGCCAGTTAAGGAAAAGAAAGAAGTGCTTTTTTTTTTTTTTGGTGTGGATTTTGGGGGAGGAATAGAAAAGGAAGAGAAGGAACTATGAGGAAGGAAACCAGAGCTTCTGAAGATGGTGTCATCTCTGATGAATTTCCCCCTTCTTGTTGTTGATTTGGGTTGTAGTCTTCAGAAGGATGAAGTTTATCATTACTGTCTGGGAAGCTCACAGGCTTTCTAGCAATTGAGTATGAGCTTTAGGAAAATCATACGATTTGGAAAAGTACTAGGAAAGGACCTCAGAAAGCATCTGATTCAAACTTTATTTTATGGCTGGGGAAACTGAAGACCAGAGAGGAGAAGTCAGTGACTTGACTGGTGTCCCATAACTGGTTAATGTCAGAATAGGGGCATGTCTCTTGAGTCAAGAGAATAGTGTATTTTTCTGCTGTAACACCTGGCTTCTTTCCAAAATCATCTATCAGCACTGAATGGAATATTAGGATCATAGGTGTAGAACTAGAAGGGACTTGAGACCATCTAGGCCATCTGCCATTTCCCCCTCCTTTCCCCATTCCCATTTTGTGGATGATGAAATTGAGGGGCACAGAGTACTTAAGTGACTTGCCTCAGGGTCACACAACTGGTAATTGTCTAAGGCAGGATTTGAACTCAGGTCTTCCAGGTACTGAAGTATTCTATCTACTATTCCATGAGTTGATTAGGGAGATCACCTTCCTCCTTCTCTCAAAAAAAAAGATTATCTTGCCTTCAGAACATCACCCTTTGGTCAGAAGAATATCTCCTCATATTACTTGTTTTGCTTGATACAAGTCAGAAGAATATCTCCTCATATTACTTGTTTTGCTTGATACAAAGGTAGTTCCTTTCCTTTTGTAAGGTACCCCTTTTCCTAAGAGCCTACTTTTGATTTCCTTAAAGTCATGTGAAGGGGTGTGTGTGTGTGTGTGTGTGTGTGTGTGTGTGTGTGTGTGTGTGTG
>NW_027185798.1:58617953-58618982 GCF_028583685.1 Petaurus breviceps papuanus | reverse complement strand
GTGTGTGTGTGTGTGTGTGTGTGTGTGTGTGTGTGTGTGTGTGTGTGTGTGACATGCCCTTGTGGGGTTTCTTCAGGAGAGTGAGAATATAATGAGCAGCCAGTGGCAGGTTGACTTCCTAAAGCTCTGAGATCTACCTGTTGGGGAAACCAGGTGTAAAGGGAGCAGGTTGGGAGTGAAGAGGTGTTTTTTTTTTCTTTTTGGAGGGGAGAAAGCAGGGCAATTGGGGTTGTGTCTGAGGCTGGATTTGAATTCAGGTCTTCCTGACCTAGCCGCCCCCAAGAGGTGTGTTTTGCTAATATGAAAATAGAAACTTTCAAAGGAGGCAAATGGAGTGATTTTTCCTATTATAAAATCATTATTTTTGATTTATGAAGGGATTCATTCTAGGGTTTCTTTAAATAAGGAGTTCCCCTACTACATTTAAGATTAAGGTACAGCTATAATGATTTTAAAATATTACTATTGTAAGTTTGTTTTAGAAATCAAGGATACACACTTTCATTTTGCCTCTTGGTTTTGTTATTGTGACTAAAGATTAACATTTATATGGTACTTTGTGCTTTATTGAGTACTTTCCTTCTTACTGCATGAAAAAGCAGGACTGGTTTTATTGATAATGACACTGAAGGCCCAGAAACCGACTCACTGTCATATTGCCAGTGTCAATGTCAAAGCCTTGATTCATTCTTACCTATATTTTCTAACTCCAAGTCCAATGCTCTTTCCCTGTGATACCCTGATAGAATCAGTTTAGTATAGCACAAAACAGATGTGTCAAAGATGCCAGACTAAATCTGATTCAAAGGTAATTGGGAAATATTTAACAAAATAAATAAAAATGCAACAAAAATAACATAACATAGTAAAACAAAGTCAGTATTAGGCCTGCAAGAACCCTTGTTTACAAGGATTAGTGAACCCCATTTCTATTGGAGTTGGACACCAATTTAGTAAATGATAAAGGACTGGCCCATTCAAGTCCTACCTTTCTTTCTCTCTCTCTCTCTCTCTCTCTCTCTCTCTCTC
>NW_027185798.1:58585619-58617853 GCF_028583685.1 Petaurus breviceps papuanus | reverse complement strand
TCTCTCTCTCTCTCTCTCTCTCTCTCTCTCTCTCTCTCTCTCTCTCACACACACACACACACACAGACATATACACACATCACTCATGCTTTGTGACTCTGGACAAATTACTTAATCTCTCTGTGCCCTAGGCCAGTCTCTTAAGTGACATATAATATGTCATCATATTAGAAGTCAGAAGTCACATAAGTTACACATAAGTTGCCAGTCTGCATGTGCAGAGGGAATTCACTATACTGATTAAATAAATAAATCATTAAGGTTTTATTAAATACTTATGATTATACCTTTGCATTAAGTGATGGGGATACAAAGTTAAAATAAGGAAACAATACTTGCCATTAGGGAGCTTACATTCTATTTGGGAAGTAGATAAATTAGTACAAGGAAATAATAAGGGGGATACTAGAAGCTGAGAGGAACAGGAATGACCTCATGTTGGATGTGGTGGTTGTGCTGTGTTTCGAAGGGAATGAAGTCTTCCTAAGGTGGTTAGGCAGGAGTGCATTCCAGGAATGGAGGGATAACCTGTACAAAGGAGATGAGATATTCTTCAAAAAGGTCAGTTTGGCTAGACTGTCAGTGAAGGACAGCAATATAGAATAAACTTGGAAATGTAGGTTGGAGTCAAGGTGTAAAAGGCTTCAAAAATACTAAACAAAAGAGTTTGTATTTGGTCATAGAAGTAATAGAGAACCACTGAAGTTTATCAAGCAGGGAGTAGAGAGATTGGCCAACCTGTGCTATAGGAATCTCACTTTAGCAGTTATGTAGGAACTAGATTGGAGAGAGGATGGACTGGAGGCGGGGAGACCAGTTAGGAAGCTTTAGAGCTTGAATGATGGACATGTGTGAATGGGGAGAAATTACAGAACCAAAAATTCTAGTATAGACAAGTCTTATTATAGAAGGGATGTTAAAACCTGGGGAATAAATTATTTCTATCATATTTAGTGGTAGACACCCTAGAGGGGAGAGTGGGGGTAGCAAAGAGGCAAAATCTGCTTTCTTGACACTTGTCTCTTTTAAAAAAAAAACAACCTAAAATCCAGACCCAAAACCCAAACCAAGCCAAATCAGAAATGAATTCCAGAAGTATCCTGTTTGTATTTCAATTCAGGTAATTAATTGGATTTCCTTTTCAGTCTAATCTAAATGTACGGTGTTGAGAATGGTCAGTTACCAAAGTTACTTTATTAAGCTATTTTATCACATACACTTTGCTAAGTATGTTGCTGTTTCTTAGAGATTGGTGAGTGTGGTCCTCCATTAAAGAAATGAGTTTATCATCAAATTGTAAGCTTCAGTATTGGTTAGGGAGAGAAGATTTCATAAAGTCATTTTTTTTCCTGTTATCTTAAAGCTGGTTTCTCCTTGATTATTTGTCTTTTTAGGAGCCCTGGGGTGTTAGTTCTTGAGCAGTGTTGGAGTAATGATTGGAATATAATAATCTTTAACTTAGAAAATAGCTGTAGGAACTTCAGTGTAAATTTTCAAAAATGTGTTGGTTGAAGAGAGATAGAATCTTAGACCTTCATTTTGTAGATGAGGCAATGAGTTAAAGAAGTTAAAAGAACTGTCTTAGTACTTGCTTGACACTTGTTTTTAAAAAACATAAGTTTTCTTCCATGGCTATAAATCCAACCCACAGTGATTTTTAATTTTAGCAAGCTTTAGAGGAAAATACTAGCTTTTATTGGTAAGTTAGGGGAAGGATTAGCTGTAAGTAAAATCAGATTATTAATTGAATGTAGTTCTGGTAGAGACCTTGGTATTTTCTGATACCTAGTACTGATAGTACACCAGTACTAGGCAGTTTAGTTAATTCACTGTCAGCAACATTTATCAAATATCCACTGTACTTTTGTGTGACTGATTACCATTGTAACTTCTCTTTAATTTTTATTTTTGGGCTTAGGAATTGAGGACTTCTTATTAAGTGGTATCTTATTAAATGAAGGGACTATGTGTTTGGTCTGTAGTTTGATAACTAGCATACTAAATAGTGATCGACACGTGTCATTTTTGTGTGAAATCCTACTTTTAGTCCAACATACAGCGAGTGATGTTTAGCAAGCTTTAAGGGAAAATACTTCTGGCTTTCATTTGTATGTTACAGAAAAGGTTAGCTATCAATAAAGTCAAATTATTATTAATTAAGACTTTTAAATTTATGTATTGTGTTTGGTGGTAATAAGAGGAAGCAGTGGGTGGTACAAAGAGTATTGAAATGGAAATCAGAACCCGTGGGTTTGAAGCTTACCTCTTACACTGGCTTGTGACATGGACGCATCCCTTTAATCTCTCTTTACTGTAGCTTCCTAATCTGTAAAAGGAGATGGCAGTACATATTCCAACTACTCACAGGGTCAAGGTAAGGGAGGAATCCTTTTTGTGAACCTTAAAAGATAGACATAGGAACCAGGCCTGTGATTTTACTGGTCCAGGGAACACCCAGGTGAAGAAACTCCCCTTATCAAGGCAATCCTAGCTTCTCTACGACTGATTCCAAGGCCTACTTTGCTCTCTATTTACTATTCTGTGCTTGCTGCTGCCTCTCAAACATTAAAAAAAGAGCTTCATAACCATGAGTTTTTGAGAAGAGCCATGGTTTAGAGTGTTGGCCTTGGAGTCACAAAGAACTGGGTTCAGCTCCTACTTATTTTTCAATCCATTTATTTCCTTATTTTTAGTTTTTAGCATTCACTTCCATAAGATTTTGAATTCTAAATTTTATCTCCCTCCTTCCCCTTCTCCCTCCTCAAGATGGCATGCAATATAATATAGACTATACATCTACATTCATATGAAGTGTATTTTCAAAGTAGTCATGTTGTAAAGAAGAATTAGAACCAATGGGAGGAACCATGAGAGAAAGAGAGAGAGAGAGAGAGAGAGAGCAAATAGTATGTTTCAATCTGCATTCAGACTCCATAGTTCTTTTTCTGGATGTGGACATCAGCTTCTACTTTTGACCCAGCCTGACTCTATGATTCTAGTGGAAAGTTACCTAACCCTTCAAGGCCCCAAGTCTCTAATTCCACGATTACTGCTGACTTCACACCAGAGTTCCTTAGACTAATGAAATCACAGGTCCATTGCCTTATCTCTGAGACCCCTATATTGTTATTTGTTATAAATGAGGATGCCAGTGATCGTTTGGCTTTAATGCCTCTCAGGACTCTAAAGGAAGAGATCTTGGGAGAGTTCCAAGATTAGGGAGAACTTTTCTCTTACCTTTGGACTAGTTGTACTCCTGGATCTCAGCTGTTAACCTTTTTTTTTTCTTGCTATGTTAAGAACCATGCCGAAGTCCTTCCTGCTTTTAGACTCCTCCCTTAGGGCTCACCACCACAGGCCTTTACCACCACTTCCTGTGTGGAGTGGAGTGTGAAACAAAGTCTGCAAAGCTTTTGGAAGGGCAAAGGATTCCTGTGGATTCTGGCTGTGATGTTGTAAAAATCCTGACTGGCATATACATGGCTAGATAATGTCTCTATCTTAGGACAGAGACTGTGTATTATCCTCTATCATGGGTCCTTACATATAGGTGATACTTATTATTTTTTTGATGAATGAGTGAGTGCAAGAAAGAAAAGCTGGATTCCTGTTTAAGGTACAACTGTAGGATTTAGCCCTTTAAAAAATTAGTATTTATATAAAACTAAAAGAGATAGCTAATAAGAATGACAAAATTGGGATCCTGAAAAATATTGGCAGGCTGGCATGATGGGCCAAGTCTTAAGAAGATTTCATTTAATAGGGATATGTCAAGCCCAACAGGGATTCCAAAAATCTATTGCCCAAGTAGCAGGTGGGGTGTGGGGGTGATGGTGATGGAGAAAGACATGGCCACAGAGCAGTTTATATGGGGGAAAAATGACAACAACCAAAAAACCCAACAAATCAAATAAACCCCCCAAGTAGTCATTTTTGACTACTATAAACATTTAAATTAACTACAGAGGACCTAAGAAGGAAGATGCTATTCATATCCAGAGAAAGAACTGATAAAGAGACGTATATATAGTAGAATGATTTTACATACACACACACACACATACATGTATATACATATTTGTGTCTACTGGTAGCCATTTCTGGGGGGAGGGGAGAAAAGGAAAAAGAAAGTTACACTATAACTTTATTATATATTTGAAAAGAATAGCAAGTTGTACATAATAGATTTGCAGTTTCATGTTTACTTATCTCTACATGTTTACTTTATTCTACTATGTTTTGGAAATATTTGTTTTATTTGATAAATTAAAAATAAAATA
Organism: Petaurus breviceps papuanus; assembly: GCF_028583685.1. Taxonomy (NCBI): domain Eukaryota; kingdom Metazoa; phylum Chordata; class Mammalia; order Diprotodontia; family Petauridae; genus Petaurus; species Petaurus breviceps. The sequence continues at coordinate 58,613,573 of NW_027185798.1, read as the reverse complement.
ATTAAAATAAAATTTAAAGAAGAAAAAACAAAACCAGACCCAAACTCTTGGAAGTTTAAATGACTTGAAAGCTCCCTAGTATAGCATGATAGGCAAAAAAGTAATGTTTTCTGAGGTTACCTTGATAAAACTATTAGTCTACAGTTGGGGGGAGGGGAGATGAATTGATGGTCCACTGTACTTTGCCTAGGTCAGAATATATCTGGGGTGATGTGTTCTGTTTAGTGCAACATTTTAAGCTTGGCAGACTCCTGGAGTGTGTTAAAGAGGAGGGTAGCCAGAAGCAATTAAAGTAATTGTTCCAGCGCCATCAATTCCTTTGGCAGTCTGAGGAAGCCTAAGGACCCTTTCTCAGAAAAATATTTTTAAATTCATAAATTAAATAGAATTACAAAGGAAAACAGTTATATTGAGATACTCTTATAAACAACAATAACAACAACAAAACAGAACCAATTTCCCAGATCCCAGGTTAAGAATGCCTGAATTAAAGGGATTGGTGGTGGTGCTTAACCTAGAGAAAGAGAAGCCTTAGGAAATATGTAATGACTGACTTCAGATAGATGGAGATATGTCATATGGAAGCGAGATTAGGCTTGTGCTCCTTGGCCCCAGTCCTGATTTCAGAGTGGCAAATTGAGACACCATGTGGGAAGAAACTGCCTAATCATTAGAACTCTTGGAAGGTGGAACAGACTATTCCAGAAGGCAGAAGACTCTGCCTCACCAGAGGTCTTAGAGTAGAAGTTAAAGGACCCCTCCTGTGAGGATGCCCTCCAGGGGATTTCTGTTTGGGTACAAATTAGATTAGCTGACCCTGACTCTAGATTCTGTGGTCATTATTTTTTTTGTAAGTTTATTGTAAGTCTTCACATTTTTCATGCATGTATGTCATAGTCCTCACTAAATTGTAATATTCTTTTTTTCAAATTAATTTATTTTTAATTTTTAGCATTTGCTTTTATAAGATTTTGAGTTCAAAATCTGCCCCCCCACCTATTCCCCCTCCCTCAGATGGCATGCAATCTGATATAGACTATACATGTATGATCATGTTAAACATATTTCCACATTAGTCATAATGTAAAGAAGAATCAGAACCAAAGGGAAAAAAAACCATGAGAAAGAAAACACAAAAAACAACTAAAAAAGAAAAAAATAGCAATTAGACTCCACAGTTCTTTCTCTGGATGTGGACATCATTTTCCATCAAAATTGTCTTAGATCATTGCATGGTTCAGAAGAGTTAAGTCTAACAAAGTCTTTCATCACATAGTGTTGCTGTTACTTCGTATAGTGTTCTCCTGGTTCTGCTTACTTCACTCTGCATCAGTTAATGCAAGTCTTTCCAGGTATTTTTGAAGTTCATCTGCTCACTATTTCTTATGGAACAATAGTATTCCTTTATATTCCTATACCACTACTTGTTCAGCTGTTCCCCAGTTGATGGGCATCCCCTTCTTTTCCAATTCCTTGTCACCAAGAAAAGAGCTTCTGTAAATATTTTTGTACATGTGGGTCCTTTTCCCCTTTGTATGATCTCTTTGGGATACAGACCTAGTAGTGGCATTTATTGTTGGATTGAAGTTTATGCAAAGTTTTTTAGCCTTTTGGGCATAGTTACAAATTGTTTTCCAGAATGGTTGGTTCAGTTCACAACTCTACCATCAATGCATTAGTGTTCCACTTTTCTCCCACATCTTCTCCAACATTTATGATTTTCCTGTTTGGCATATTTGCCAACCTGATAGGTGTGAGGTGGTACTTCAGAGTTTTAATTAGCATTTCTCTAATCAAAAGTGATTTAGAGAATTTTTTTCATATGACTATAGATAGCTTTAATATCTTCATCTAAAAACTTTCTGTTCATAACCTTTGACCATTTAACAATTGGGGAATGATAAATTGTAAGATTCTTGAGGACAAGGACACTTCATTCACTTTTTTCTTTTTTTCCTATGTCTTCTGTACCTACCCGTTGAGCAAAACTCATAGTTGACAAATGATAGATTTTGAGTATGGAAAACACAGTTCTAATGGGGGTAGGAGGTGGGGAAAAACTCTAGATGAAAATTCAGGAGACTTACTCCCTGGGTTCTAGTTCTGTTTTATCATACAAACTATTGAACTTAATAGGAGTATTTACTATATGCAAGATGCAGTCTTAGGAGCTGCCAATACCTAGAGGAAATTACCACAGTTCCTGCTTTTAAAGAGCTTGTGTTCCAGTCTTAATAAGAGAATGTGACATATACACTAATGTGACACAGGGTAACATGTGACTAGGGTACTCTAAGAAAGGGTAGCCGGGTGGTATAGTGGGTAGAGTGCTGGGCCTGGAGTCAATTAGACTCAACTTCCTGAGTTCAAATTCAGCCTCACACACTAATTCTATGACCTTGGGCAAGTCACTTTCCCCTGTTTGCCTCAGTTTCTCATCTGTAAAATGAGCTGGAGAAGGAAATGGCAAACCTCTCCAGTATCTTTGCCAAGAAAAATCCAAATGGGGTCATAAAGAGTCATACATTACTGAAAAATAAACAACAGCAAAACTCTGAGATGGGGTAGGGAACCTTCGATCCTCTAGGTCTTCAAGTTTGGCTCTTTGAATCCAAATTTCACAGAGCAACAAATTCCCTTAGTAAAAGGATTTGTTCTGTAAAACCTGGACTTAGTCAAAAGGCTGCACCCCATGACCTAGAAGGCCACATGTGGTCTTGAGGTCACAGGTTCCCCACCCTTGCTCTAAGAAAACCTCAATGTCAAAATTCTCTTAAGAAAACCTTGAATAGTTCAAAGGTAAGAGAAAAATTCTCCCTACTCTTGGAACTCTGTCACAAGATCCCTTCCTTTGGAAATCCCAAAAGGCATTAGAGGTAAACTATCATTGGTGTCATCATCAGAGTGAGAGTTTTGAATGAGGGGATCTCCATGGTCCCTCCCAGCCCTAAATCTTTGATCCTTTAACTTTGACGTGGGAGAGATCATTTTTAGCTGGGAAGATCATGGAGGATTCCATTGAGGAGGGTGATACCTTAGTGGGGCCTTGAAGGAAGAGAAGGCAACATGGTGCAGTGTGGAGAGCATTGGGTCTGAAGGTAGGAGACCTAAGTTTGGCTTTGACTCTGCTTGCTTTCTCCCTAGCAAAGTTCTAGAACTTCTTTTGAATATCTCTTTTGAATATCTTTTTCCTCACCTCCAAAGTGACAGGGTTGGACTAGATGTCCTGTTAGGGTCCTTCCAGGTCAAAATCTCTTAGCATATTAAGATTTCAGCAGGTCAAGATGTGAAAGGATTGTATTCTGGATTTGTGGCATGGGAAATGGCTTGCGTGACTGCAGGGAGGTAGGGGAGTACAGGCTGAGGTCTGGGAACAGCTGGTTGTCCCATTTGACTGAAATGTGGTATGCTTGAAGGGTTGTGTCTGATGTAGGGCTGGAACCAGACTAAGGAATGCCAGGCACAGGAGTTGCTATTTTGTAATATAAGAGGTAGGAAACAATTGAAAGTTTTTGAATTTTAGGGAGTGACACGGTCAGACCCATTCATTTGTCAGCTGTATATGAAGGCTGGATTGTAGAGAGGAGAGATCAGAGTTAGGGAAAATGCTGTGATAGCAATGGAATATAAAGATCCCCCTGTATTGGCTTGGTTTTCAAACTGATTGTGTTAAAACCCAGAGCTTGTTAATCCCACCTGTGGGATGGACTTGTTGAAGTGAAAAGAAAGTCCTGAACTGGGAGGAGCTGGTGATGTAGTTTGGAGAGACACAAGAGAGAGGCAGAAGAACTTTTTGGAAGCAGCACCTTTGGAGGCAGAGAGAGACTGAGAGGATTGCTGAGGCCCACTTTGAATTGCCCTGGACTTTTGAGACCTGACCCCAGAGCTGCCAAGGACTGAGGAGACATGGCTGTTTTGCTGGTACTTTGCCTGTTTTGATGTTGTTTTGCCAGATTTGTCCACTGGTGAAAGACAGTCCTGTTGTTACAGAAGCTCTGGAACCTGGCTGTTGGTTAAGAGCTCCTGAGACTGTCCTGCAGACAGAGAGTGAATACTGTCCACTGGTGAAGGACAGTGCTGTTGTTGCAGGGGTCTGGGAACCTGTCTGTTGGTTCAGAAGCCCTGAAGAAGGATTTTCTTGTTGTATGTTTACAAAAATCCTGGGAGAGGGTTTTGCTAATGTTTTCAGGGGTTCTAGGACTGTTCTGCAGACAGAGGATGAATTAATGAAGAGACTGGCAATGTATCTTGTGGCCTTGCTAAGCCTTGTCTCCCCAGGAACTAAGATTGCTGAGAACTTGCCTCATGTCAAGATGAAGAAAAGACCTCCATTTGGGTATTGAGTGCTGTGCTTAAACTTGTTGTAACTCTGGGGTAGATTCAATTGTGATCCAGGGGTGGGGAACTTTTGACCTTTTTGTGTTCTATGGTTGAACTAATGAATGTACTTTACTTATAATTGGAAACTAATCTCCATTTGAGAAGAGGGGTTTTGTGATGGACTAAATGAAGGTACAGCCTAGGGGTGGAGTAGTATTTAGAACAGGGACTTTGTAATTGATTGAATGATTGGAAGGTCCTGGGGTGGGGTAGTCCTTGGAGATTATTTAATCACACTTAGTCAATGCTGTATTTGGAATGATGTCATGTTTTGACCTTCTCTGTTCTTGGTTTGTCACTGAATAAAATGGAGAGCCCCTATGCTGGTATTCTGAACCTTGGGAAGTTGCCTTTGCTTGGCATGACATTACAAATGCCTAGAAATCTGTTACCTTAGTCTAAGGGAGTGATAATGATCTGGACCAGGCCAAGTCACATCAAATCCACAAGCATTGATTAAGCACCTTCTGTATCCCAGGCCCTATGCTAAGCTCTGAGGATACAAAAAAAGGCCAAAACCAGCCCCTGCTTTCACAGAGCTCCGCGTGTTTTGGAAGGTAACAGACATAACTGTATGAACTGTATTATGTCGGATAAATTGGAGATAATTGCAGAAAGTAGCCTCAAGGGAAATTAGGAAAGGCTTCTTGGAGAAGGTACTGGGATTCGGAAGAAGCCAGGGAAGCCAGGAGGTAGAGATGAGGACGGAGAGCCTCCTAGACAGGGAGTACGGCTAAGGAAATGCAGACCAGAGACAAGGAGTCTTATGCAGTAGTGGAAGTGTGAGTGGAGAGTAGAGGGAGGAAGCAAGAGCTAATATAGAGGTAGATTAAAGGAACAAGCTTTTATTAAGCACCTTACAAATATTACCTCATTTGATCCTTAAAACAACCCTGGAAGGTAGATCCTATTATCATCTCCATTTTCAGTTGAGGAAACTGGGATTTAAATGACTTGCCCCAGGGTCACACAGTAAGTATTTGAAGCCTCAAATTGCCTCTGGTAATTAAGTGGATGAGGGAGGTTGGGTGATGAAAAGGAAAGATCCAAAGATTGAGATTTTTAGACTGGGTGACAGATTTTTTTTTTGGGAGGTAGTTCATTGGAAAGGACATTGAATATGGGACTAAAGGATCTAGGTTAGAATCTTGACTTAGCTTCTGAATATCTCTGTGACTTTGAGTAAGACCTTTAAATTTAAGTTTGGTTGGCCTCAGTTTCTTCATCTGTAAAATAAGAGGGTTAGACTAGACAATGTTGAAGTTCCCTTTCATCTCTAAATATATGGTCCTATGATGAACTCAGTTTAGGACATGATGAGTTTGGATTTTTGTAGGGGCAGAAATTTGGGGTTGATGCTTAGGTGAGAAATACTGGTTGAAGGTATAGGTTTAGGAGTGATGTGAGTAGATGAAGTAGATGAGAAGAGAGTCAGAGACATAACCTTGGGGTCACCCATACTTGTAGGGGGGTAGGGCTAGGGAACAAGAAGATGAATTTCCAAATGAACCGGCTGGGAGGAGAACCAGGAAGAGAATAGTATCATGGAAGTCAGGTGAGGTGAGAATATAAAGAAAATGATGGCCTTGTCATCAGTATCGTATGCTATACAAATATTAAGGAGCAGGAGAATTGAGGTCATTGGATTTATTAATTAAGATGTCACTGAATGGAGGGTATAAAAGCTAGATTATAGTGGGGGGTGAGGAAGTGAGGTGGTGATGGAATATACTTATGGAAGTTTTTAATAATGAAAGGGAGGAGAGAGTAACTTTTTTTAGGAAAGGAGAGACCTAAACATGTTTTATAGTAGAGTCAAAGAAACCAATCGGGAGATAGAGATTGAAAATGAACAAGAGAATGTGACCTATGAACTAAGGTCCCTGGAGGAATCTGGAGGGGAAGGGATTAATGGCATATGTTGAAGTTAGCCTTGGCAAAGAAGAGTAGTAGACTGGAAGGAAGAAGGAAAGGTGAGTGAGATCACAGGTTTTGAGCTGTGGAGGAGGGAGATGAAGGAGTTCAAGTTAGATGGCGTCCATCTTTTTAGTAAAGGAAGAGGTGGGTCATCTGCTGATAGAGAAAGGATGGGTCAGGAATGGGGTTTGGGTGACAGAAGAAAATTTGGAATAACTACTTTCAGGAAGAGGAAGGTTTGGAATTACTTCTGTGGGAAGTGTGAGATGGAATTATAGGGATGATTACAAAGAGCCAGTCTGGCTTCATCAAGAACAGGTTATGCCAGACTGACCTCATTTCCTATTTTGATAGTACTATCCTGGTAGGTGAAGGGAATGCTGTGGATATAGTTTACCCAGATTTTTTTTAAAGCTTTTGATAGTTTCTCATTATTCTTATGGTGAAGATGGAAAGAGATGGGTTATTCAGTAGTACAATGGGTTTCAGAACTGGTTGGATGGAGAAACTCAAAGATTGAATGTTAATGATTCATCATTAATATGGTAGGAGGTCTCCATTGGAGTATCCCAGGTATCCCTGCTTTGTCCTGTCCTGTTGAACATTTTTATCAATAGATTTCAAATTTGCAGATGACACAAAGCTGGGAGGGATAGCTAACATAGTGGATGATAGTCAGGATCCAACAGGATCTTGACAAGTGAGACCATTGGGTCGAATTGTATAATACGAATTTCATTGGGGATAAATAAAAGGTCTCATACTTAGGCACCAAAAATATTATAAAGCATGGAAGTATAGATGGACAGTGGTTCTGAAAAAGATCTGTGGGTTTTAGAGGCCCAAGCTCAGTATGAATCATTAGTGTGTGGCATCCAGAAAAGCTGATTCAATCTTAAAGTGCATTAAGAGGGATATAGCTTTCAGGAACTGGCCGGGGGGGGGGGGGGGGGCTGCATCCTGCTGTATTCTGCCTTTATTAGAACTCCTCTTGAATATTAGATTCAGTTCTGGGTGCTATGGATTAAGTTGTGGATTAAGTGCTATGCATTTACAAGTTGGAGAGTGTCCTGGAGAGGGCATCAAGGACATTGAAAGGCCTTGATTTCATGTCATATGAGGATCAATTGAAGGAACTCAACATACTTAATTTGGAGAAGGGCAGACTTAGGGATACTTGATCACTGCCTTGAGCACTTCTCTGAAGGACTGTCCTACGAAGAAGGGACTAGACTTGTTCCACTTGGCCTCACATAATGAAATCAGGACCATCAAGCTTAGGCTTGTTGTCAGCAAAAGCTTCCTAACAGTTAGAGCAATCTAATAGTGATATGGGCTACTTCTAGAGGGTGACGGGTTCTTCAACTTTGGAGGTTTTCAGGCAGAGGCTGGATGTGCCCACTGCAGGGTGTGTTTGTAGTGGGTAGTGGGAATTTCTTTTGTGTATGGGTTGGTCTAGATGGCTCCTGAGAATTTCTTCCAAATTCTGTAATTCTTTGGTTCTATTATATTCATCTCTGATTGATGCCCAAATCTCACTTTCCTCATTTGTAAATTGTGTGTTGAAGTAGGTGATCTCCAAGACCTCTTGTAGTTCTAACATTCTGTGAATACAGATCATAGATTTAAGACCTTTCATAGATGAAGAATTGAGAGCCAGGGAAGTTAAGTGACTTACCCAGGGTCACATAGCTAGTATGTTTCTGAGGTGACATTTGAACCTAGGTTTTCCTGACTCTACAAGTCTAGTGCTCTACCCAGATATGGCAGGATATGAATTCTTTATAAGCTGTACTTTGTGTTGTAAAGTTACAGCCCAATTTTATATAGGTGGTTAAAGGAAGATGTTCCAGTGGCACTGAATGAAATAAAAATATACTGAAAAGTAGGAAAAAACAAAAGATAAATGACAGTTGAGCTTTATAATTATAATATAATTCCTGGCTCTGAGCTGGGTTTGCACATTGCTATACAGTATTGGTTCTTGTTGTGGTGAAGATAGCTACAATTAGGAAAAAATGATTTGTGACTTGACAGCTCAAAATTAATTTCAAAATATGGAATATTTAATGCACACTTCACATAGCCACACAAATAAATTTTTTATTTGAGTAAAGCCCTGGCAAGTAGCTTTGAAAGACAGCAGGTATATATTTCTTTAACACTGAAGAGACCATCAACAGGACTCATTTCTATGAGATGCCTTTTCTTTCCCTGGTATAACACTGTACCAGTCCATAGAGGGTCTGTAAAAAGAGGAGATGGAGAAGAGAAAGGGTGAAGGGAGGAGAGCCCAGAGAGAGAAGAGGGTCAGAGACAAGCAGCACTCAAGGGAGAGAGGGAATATATCCATACTTGGCAAAACACCATCTCTTTGACCAGTTCCTCTTCAAAAACACCACTTTGCTGGTATTAGTTTTCAGCTGGGGAGGGCAAGAGGGTCCGAGACTTGGCCTAAGGAGATCTCCTGCAGATGCAATATCTTAGAGCCTCCATTGAATAATCATGGCCCTAAATTTATATATCGCATTCTAAAGCTCTTCTACATTCATCATCATAAGTAGGACATGTGTTATCATCCACGTTTATTGGGAAATTTTTATTTTATTAGCTGTTTTCTTGTTATTTGGATCTTCAAAATGGAATGAAAAAAAAAACTCAAAACAAAAACCTTCACTAACAGTGGTTCTAGTCTTTTATTTAGAGTCCTTTGAACTGTAAATCTATAATCTTCTGAATTTCAGGAAAGGACATTTTTTATTGGGGTTATCAGGGATGGTTTCATGGAGGAGGGTGGTACCTTTGCTGGACCTTGAAAGAACATGTGGAAACTAGTGGAACAAAGTGGGCTTTTTTTGATAAGCCCATAAAAATGACTTTTCAGTGCTTAATGTTGTGAAAAGTTATCTCTGCTGTTGAGTCTCACTTCTTTTCTCATATTGATTTCTTCACAAAGAACAGGTACTCTTTTATAAAAAGAAAAACAAAAGCAGACAATAAAAACCCAGAAACCTCAGCACCCAGACTTCTTTTTGTTGCCTTCCAGAGGACTTGTCTATTTGGAACATTTAAAAAATAACCACCCAGTAAACACTGTATATAAAGGTCTAGTGCTCTCTGTGTGTCATTTTATAGTCAAGTCTGAAATTCTAAATCTGTGTAAATCTAGGAAGAGGCTGAAGTAGTTGACAGTGAAATCCTGTGCAGCAGCTACTGCATAGTATATTTCCCTCAGCTCCAACCTCTTATTATGTTTTTTATATTTTAGGAACAGCTTTATGTAATGGGATTAGCTAGATTTGTAATCTGAGGGTCTGGGTTTGAATTCTGGCTCTTTCAGCTTGTCCTTTATGTGACCTTGGGCGAATTACTTAATCCTTGTGGTCCTTAGTTTCCTCATCTGTAAAATGTAGCTGTTTGGCTAGATGGTCTTGAAGACCCCTTGCAGCTTTAAATCTGTGATCCTTTAAGAAAAAGGTGTCAAACTTGTGGGCAACTGAAGCTCCTTGGGGTGGCAGAACTATGTTAAATGTAATTAGAAAGTGTTTAATAAAATAAATAAGAATAGACTAGAACACAGATAATATTAATTTGTGGTTTTCTAAGTTGCTATGAACCAGCTGGGATTCATTTCCATTTGAGTTTGATACTGCCCACTGAAGGGTATTGTGGGATACATGGTAGGATGCTGTGATATTTTTAGGTCTTATCTAGTTTGTGGGCTCTGCCAGGGTATGTACATCTCCTGTCAGTCAAATCTTCATTCATTAATTTACTCAAAGAAAAAATAGCTTTGCTTTTTATTGTTAGTTGGTGCATAATTAGCTTAATAAAAAGTATTCTGCTTGCGTTTATTAAGTGCCTTTTGTGAACCAGGTACTAAGAACTGCCAGTACAGAGAGGAAAAACAACATAGTTCTGGCTCTCAATGATCTTGGGTTAGTCTTAGTAGGGGAATATATCCTCGAGAAATAAAAGTGACAAGGTAAAACATGATCAGGATAAAGGTTAGATCAATATCAAATATTATAAGAAAACCTCATCCATGAAATTGAGGGTGTTAGAGTAAGGACCTTTGAGGTGACAGGTCCCTTTGAACTCCAAATCTATAATCTGATTTTCAGGAGAGAGAACATTTTTTGTTGGGGTGATCAGGGATGGTTTCATGAAGGAGGTGGTACCTTAGCTGGGCCTTCAAGAATTTGGAATTAGGGGATCTGAGTTTGAACCTTGTCTCTGCTGCTTACTTCCAGACATATGGCAATAATCCTTTAACCCCTCTGGACCTCAGTTTCCTCATCTATAAGATGAGGGGACTAGACTAGATCGCTTGTATGACCTCTTCTAGCTCTAAATTTATGATTGTATGTTCTTTGGATTTATAAACTTAACTCTTTTTTATAGCTATGCAGAAAATGCTTTGAAACCTAAATATTTTACTCTTGCTCTAAGGATTTTTCTTAGTATAAACTTTACCTCAATTTAAGTGAATGGTCTATACCCAAATGGATTACTGAATCATGTCATCCATGAGAGTAGAAAGGAAGTATAAAGAAAAAGGACCTCCTAGATCTTGCTGTCTGCTGGCCTAGCCCATGGGAACTAAGGATTATTGTTACAGAACATGATGGAACTTTGGAGGAAGAATATATATGTGCACATGTGCATATATAGATAAACATTTAATAGTTTTTATACCAAATATGATACATGCATATTGACTTGATATTTGGTGTTCTTTTTGAGGGAATATAAAAAGTTGACTTATTTTTAGAGGCAGCATGATAAAGGGGATAGAGAGCTGACCTCAAGGCCAGCAAGACCTGGGGGCAGGGACCTCCTCTGACAGGTACTGGCGGTGAAGGGAGGGATGGGTACATGGGAGTGGTGTAACATTCCAGAGGGATGATCCAGCTTGAACAAAGACGATGAAATGGGAGGCTACTGGACTTGGTGAATGACTGATGTAAAGAAAGGAAGGAGGAGTCAAAGATTAATCCAAGGTTTTGAGCCTTGGTGACAGAGAGGACATGGTACAATGGACTTGAAACTGACAAGAAGAGTTGGGTTAGATGAAAGGAAGGAGATGTTGACAATTTGCGTTAATAGAACATTGGAGTGTTTTAGAAAGATTTCCATTAAAATGGTTAAAACGACAACAACAACAGAAAAACCAATTGGATGTGTTTAAAGGGGCAAATGTTATATGTTCAAGTTAGGCTGGGCTCCTTTTTATTTTTTTCCTTAAGGGCAGTTAGGTGGCAAAGTGGATAGAGTGCTGGGCCTGAAGTTCAAATTTGGCTTCAGAAACTTATAGCTGTGTGGCCCCAGGCAAATCACTTAACCCTGTTTGCCTCAGTTCTTCCTCTGCAGAATGAGCTGGAGAAGGAAATGGCAGACCACTCTAGTATCTTTGCCAACAAAACCCCAAATGGGGTCATGAAGACAGGTGTGACTGAAATGACTGAACAACAGAGGGGCAAAAATCCATTATCTGATAAACTGTGTTAGTCAAAGTCTTTAGAAAGATATTAGAAAACTGTTCTGGGTGTTTAGACACTGGCCTCTCCAAAGGCAAGAGGGGGGAAAATTGTTGAGTTGCCTTCTACCTGTAGGGTTCGTTATGAGTCTGACTTTTCATACTTGGTCTTAAATTCACTGTTGTTTCTTTTTGACTTTGTTGAGAAAGTTTTTGCTTAATTTTCATGTGAGAAGATTAGAGTACATTTTAGCTTTTTAAGTACTTCTTCCATTCCTACCAAAGTTATAATATGATGAATAGAATCTGCCAATAATATTTAGACATTTATTAAGGATTGTGTATCAACAGTGCCTGACATACAATAGTTGGTCTCTGTTAACTGAGAAATATTTTATGAATGAAGACACAAGTATGTTTAGTTGACAATTAATTCCTTTGTACAATAAGAAGTTTGTGTCAGTGATAGGATCTTGGATATAAAGTGTTCTAGCCAGACAATGTTGGCCAATGTAATCAAATCATTTTGACCTAGATATCCTGTGAATGATTTGAAGTCAAGAATTAAACTATTTGAATGCTTTCTTTAATTGTTCAATTTAATTTCCTTTTGATAGATAGGGAAGACTCATTAGAAGTGACTAATTTTAAAGAGTGCTTTGCTTTGCAGCCCTAGGTTCAGATCTCAACTCTACCACTTGCTTTCCTATCTGATCTTGTGCAAGTCTCTTGTTGGTGCCTCTGTCAGATGGTATTGGATTTGATGACTGCTAAGGTTTGTTGGAGCTTTAAAATCCTACAATATAATGATTTCTTTTATTTCTCATCATAAGAGGATAGTTTACTAGGTAATGGATTATTATCAGTGTTTCCAATGTTTTGCTTTTTCTTCATTCATTACTTTGATGGGAATCTTTCAGTAAATCACTTGAAACATATTTAAACATGTATGCTGAACTAGAACTAAGGGTAGACAAAATGGGTCATGTCACTGTGGGGGTACAAGGAGAAAGGATTTTATTGTTACTAAGTACAAATGTATATAGTTTCAATACCAGAAAATTCTTCTCTTTATGATGTGAAAATATTGTCCCATGTGTAGCAGAGAGGTTCCAACCCTATGGTAGACTTAAGAGCATCTGTCTCTGTTTGTGTATGTGTGTATGCATGTACACTTGTTTGCAAAATTTTCAGTGCTTGCCCAGGTCACAAAATTGGATTGTTTGGTACTGAAAATGATTTAACTTTTTTTGGGATAACTCATGGTCATCCTTCATACACATTTATTGTATTGTATGTTGTTGTATTAAGAATGATGCCTTTGAAATAGAGTGGTGGATCAGTGGAATAGGTTAGGTACGCGAGACAGAGTAGTCAGTGACTATACTAATCTACTATTTGATAAATCCAAAGACTCCAGCTTCTGGGATAAGAACACTCACTATTTGACAAAAACTGCTGGGAAAACTGGAAAACAGTATGGCAGAAACTGGACATAGACTAACATCTTACACTGTATACCAAAATAAAGTCAAAATGGGTACATGATTTAGATATGAAAGCTGATACTTTAAGAACATTAGGAGAGCAAGGAATAGTTTACCTGTCAGATTTATGAGAAAGGAGGAATTTATGACCAAAAAAGAGATAGAGGGTGGCCAGGTAGCACAGTGAGTAAGAGCACTGGCTCCAGTGTCAGGATGACCTGGAGATCGAATCCCAGGCTCAGACACTTAGCACCCACCCAGAAACACCTGGCCGTGTAACCTTGAGCAAGTTACTTACCCCCAATTGCTTAGGGGAGGCCAGGTGGCTCAGCGAGTAAGAGCACTGGCTCCAGTGTTGGGATGACCTGGATCAAATTCGGTCTTAGATACTCAGCACCACACCCAGAAATAATAACTGGCCGTGTAACCTTGAGCAAGTTACTTAACCCTGATTGCTTTAAAAAAAGAGAGATAGAGAACATTATAAAATGCAAAATGGATAATTTTGATTACATTAAATTGAAAAGTTTTTGCACAAAGTGAGTACAACCAAGATTAAGAGGCAAGCAGAAAATTAGGCAAGAATTTTTACAACTAGTGTCTTCTATAAAGACCTTATTTCTAAAATATATAGATAACTGAGTCAAATTTATAAGAATACAAGTCATTCCCCAATTGATAAATGGCCAAAGGATATGAACAGGCAGTTTTCAGAGGAAGAAATGAAAGCTAGCTTTAGTCATGTGAAAAAAAATGCTCTAAATCACTATTGATTAGAGAAGTAACAAAATCAAAACAACTCTTAGGTAACACATGACACCTACCAGATTGGCTAACAAGACAGAATGGGAAAATTGGAACACTAATTCATTGTTGGTGGAGCCATGATCTGATCCAAACATTCTGGAGAGCAGTTTGGAACTACACCCAAAGGGCTATAAAAATGTGCATACCCTTTGACCCAGCATTTCTAGTGTTGTATCTCAAAGAGATCATAAAAATGGGAAAAGAACCCACAAGTGCAAAAATATTTATAGTAGCTCTTTTTATGGTGGCCAAGAACTGGAAATTGAAGGAATGTCCATCAGTTGGGGAATGGCTGAATAACTTATGGTATATGAATGTAATGGAATACTATTGTGCTGTAAGAAATGATGAGCAGGTAGACTTTAGAAACACCTGGAAAGACTTATATGAACTGATGCTGAGTGAGGGGAGCAGAAAGAGGAGAACATTGTAACAGTCACATTGTGTGATGACTGACTTTGATAAACTTAACCCCTCTCAGCAATCAAGGACCTAAAATTACTCCAAAAGACTTATGATGGAAAATGCCATCCACATCCAGAGAAAGAACTATGGAGTCTGAATGCAGGTTGAAGCAGACTATTTGCTCTCTCTTTTTTTTTTTTTTGTTTAATTTTTTCTTTCTCATGGTTACTCCCATACATTCTAATTCTTCCATAAAACATGACTAATGTGCAAATATGTTTAATAAGAATGTATATGTAGAGCCTATATCAGATTGTATACCGTCTTGACGAGGGGAGAAGGAAGGGAGATAAAGAAAATTTAAAACTTAATGGAAGTGAATGTTGAAAACAAAAAAATTAAGAAATAAATAACAAATTCAGAGGAAAAAAATGAAAGATGAGATCTCATGCAATTACAAAAAAAATAATGATACCTTTGGAGGATGGTGGTAGGCTGCTTGGTCCTAAGCTAAAATGCAGTCAGACTATTAGGCTTTTTTCATTTCTTGTATCTGTTTTTTCCTATTTCTTATCTTTTAGACACTAGTGTGTCTGCATCTAGACCTCATTTCTTTACTCATATTTTCTGCTTCTAAGTTGATAAAGGCTTGGAAATAAGTTATGTTTGCTAGGATTGTGCCTAAAATGAAAGTAAGGGCTCGGTGAGAGCTTGAGGGTCTCTTCTAAGGAAAATGAATGAACTTTATTTAGTGCATAGGTGTTTATAATTTTGGCTGCTATTTTGATACTTGGCTGCTCAAATAAACTACATAGTATAGCTTTAGATACACTAGCATGTACATACATAGTCTATATAGTAGACTAGTATATATATATGTACTACTTATGTACTAGGGAAGGGGAGGGGAAGAGAATAAGCATCCGTATAGTACCTGCTATGTTCAGGCACTATGTTAAGTGCTTTATAACTATATCGTTTGAACCTCACAACAATAGTAGGAGGTGGGTGCTACTGTTATCCCTATTTTACAGAAGAGGAAATGTAGTCAAACAGAGGTTAAATGACTTGTCCAGGATCACATAGCTGGTGTCTGAGGCCAGTTTTGAACTCAGGTCTTCCTGACACTGCACCACCTAGCTGCTTAGTATATATAACATAGTGTATGATTATAACATGTGAATATACATATATACATACTATAGTCATATACACAAGATACATATACCTGCATACTATGTACATTCATATATACTGAGTGTGCATATATATATACACTATACACACACACACACACATAGATGATACTATACTCTAGATAGTAAATATACTAGAGATATATCTACTATAGTATATATATAAACACTATATAGTATTATGATATCTTTATGAGAAATATATAGTATATAGATATATCATATATACACTACATAGACTACATATAGACAGTATGACATATCTACTATAGTACATGTACACACTTTGTTATTTTTCAATCATTCATTTGTATCTGACCCTTTATGACCCCGTGGACCATACTGCCCATGGGGTTTTCTTCTCAAAGATACTGGAGGGGTTTACCATTTCCTTCTCCAGTGGATTAAGGCAAACAAAGGTTAGGTAACTTGCACAGGGTCACATGGCTCATAAGTGTCTAAGGCAGGATTTGAATTAAGGTCTTTCTGACTCCAGGACCAGTGGTCTATCCACTGAACTATCTAGTTGCCTGTTCTGTACATACAATAATAGATATCCAGATGCCTATGTATATATATGTTTGCTATAGAAGTATATTGTGATCTACTATAGTATATACATATATAGTAGATTTACTAGGATAGTATTTATCTGTAGTAGAACTACTATAGTAGATATTAAATATATATAGTAGTATAGTATATATCTAGTATATACCTATTATGCTATAGTAGATGGGCTATATATCTATCCAGTATATATAGTCTATCTATCTATCTGTCTATCTATCTATCTATCTATCTATCTATCTATCTATCTATCTATCTATCTATCTGTCTGTCTGTCTGTCTGTCTGTCTGTCTGTCTGTCTGTCTGTCTGTCTGTCTATCTATCCTAGAGATATACTATATCTGTATAGAGATACTATATATATTTTTCTTTTGGAGATTTTAGGTGCACTGCTGTAGTACTGTGTTTAATTTATTATTTCTTTTAAGACATTTTTATTTACTGATGCTTCTTATTTCTTATATCACATTCATTTCTGAATGTCTTTCCCTCTTTCCTTATTCTAGAGCTTAAAAAAAGGAAAATTTTTTTTTTAGCAAAACCAACACAGTTACTTTTGTTACACTTGTACTTTATAGTATAAGCAACATTCCATAGCTATAATCTCTCATCTCTGCAGTGAAGGGGGAAAAGAGGTACAGTTTTTCATTTCTCCTCTGTGATGAAACTTGGTCATTATTATTACACCATATTCAACCTTACTTTCTTGTTTTTCCCTTTATGTTATTATAATCATTGTATATATGGTGGATGTTGCTTTCTTGCTTCTCTGTAAATTCCTCTATCTTCCCATGTTTTTATGAATTCTTCATTGTTTCATTATGGTTTATTTTATTTATTTATGTTACATTATATTATGTTATATTTTTTATGTTACATTACATCCATGTACCACAATCTGTTCAGCAGTTTTCCAATTGATAGATACTTTATTCCCAGGTTTTGGCTACCACAAAACATGCTGCAATGATACTTTTGGTGTATTTATAGATTTTTCTGTCCTTAACTTTTTGGGTCATACGATCAGTATGGGGATCAAAGAGAACGAACATTTTAATAATTTTTTTGGAACCATACACAGTCCTAGGAACAGTGGATTCATGTATTTGTCAGTGCATACGTAGCCTTTCCAACATTGTCCATTTCCATTTTTTGTCATCTTGGCCAATTTACATGTTGTCAGGTGAAATGAAGTAATAATAATAGGGTTGTAGATACAGCGCTGGAAAGGACCTTAAAGATGCTGTAATCTAACCCTCTCTTTTTACAGATGAGGAAACTGAGGCCTTGTGAGGTTAACTTATTTTATTTTCCTAACATCACACAAGTAATAAGTGTCAGAGCTATGATGATCCCAGGTCTTCTCCTAACCTCAGAGTTGTTTTGATTTGCATTTTTCTTTAAAAATCTTATTTTTATTGATACTTTAAATATATTCACTTCTGAATATATCCTTCTCCTCTCCTCTACCTAGCAACCCAGCTCTTGTCAGAAAGATAAAAAAAGAGGAAATAAAAACAGTTCTATAAAACCAGTCTCAACACATCAAGTCTGTGTGACAGTATGTACAACATTCCACATCCATAATACCTCACCTCTGCAATGAAGGGAGGAAAGTGTTTATTATAGAGTAGAATTTTAGCATTCTTTTTAAAAAATACCACCTGATTGCAATATTTACTATAGAAAAATATTACTTACAACCTTGGAAAACTTACACAGGTGAAACTGTTGGAATGACAATGAGTTGTAAGAAGAATTTAGTTGATGGGCAGCAGGCTAAGCAGCCTCCATATCTTGGGCCAAACGGGATAGGCCAGCCATGAGAATGGGATCTGTCCCGTTGTGGGGAGCCGGTTCCAGGCATTTCTTGCTCCCTCTTCTTTTCCTGGTCATCATTCCCTCCCACTATTCTGTTGTTCATTTTCTAACAACTTCCTTTCTATCAGAGGCTTGTTTGGAGGTGGAGACTTTTCTCTTAGTCTTTTTTTTCTTTTTAGAGTGGGGAGGGTAGGGCAATTGGAGTTAAGTGACTTGCCCAAGGTCACATGGCTAGTTTTTGTGTTAAGTGTCTGAGGCTGGATTTGAACTCAGGTCCTCCTGACTCTAGGGCTGGTGCTTCATTCACTGCACCACCTAGCTGCCCCACTTTTAGTCTTTTTTTTTTTTTTAAAGCAATTGGGATTAAGTAATTTACTCAAGGTTACACGGCCAATTATTTTGTGTGGGTGCTAAGTATCTGAGGCTGGAACCTATCCCAGGTCTCCTGACTCTGGGGCTGGTGCTCTTACTCACTGCGCCACCTGGCCGCCCCACTTTTAGGCTTTTCTAAGGCTTCTCTCGGGGGGGGGGGGGGGGCAGCTAGGTGGTGCAGTGAATAGATAGACCTTGAATTAGGAAGAGCTGAGTTCAAATTTGACCTTAGACACTTGCTAGCTGTGTGACCCTGGGCAAGTCACTTAACCCTGGTTTACCTCAGGTTACTCATCTCTAAACTGGGAACACACTGGAGAAGGAAATAGCCAATCAGTCCAGTATCTTTGCCAAGAAAATACCATGGACAAAAGTCCATGGGGGTCACGTAGAGTCAGACACTACTGAATAATGACAATAAGGCTAAATAAATACATAAATAAACTCAGTAAACTCAGAATAAAACTCAGTTTTGTGCTGGCACTGGGACTCACTTATGTAAAAGCACTGGACTTTTTTCAAGCCACCATATGGAACTCCATATGTCCCAGAGAACATCCATCCTGGTTGCCTTAGGGCCACTTTCTTGTACATAGCCTGTTGATTCATGTGGCCATGAGCTGGGCTCATTGTTCTGCTAAGATAGTTAGTTGTGGTTCATTAAACAGCTTTGTATAGAATTGTAGCTTTCTGAGCAGGAAGGGACCTTAGAGGTTATCTCATTTGTGGAATCATAGAATTTAGAGTTGGAAAGACTATTAATGACCATCTAGTCCAAAATCCTTATTTTATTTAAAGAAATTGTTTGAATTTTATTGAAGTTTTTTCTTTTTATATCACAGTAATGGAATAATTTCCAAACACACCCATCTCTCTGCTTCCTTTGTAACAAAGCATGAAAGTGAGGGCTTCCTTTGTAAGAAAGTATGAAAAGCCAGTTAAGCAGAATCATTGTATTCCACCTAACCCGTCCAAGGAAGAAGGCAGTTTCTAATCTCTTATCTAGGGCTCTCCATTGACAGAATTTTGCAGTGTTCAGTTTTGTTTGATTATTCTTTTCATTTAGATAATAATGCTGTATTAATATACATTGTTTTACTGGTTCTACTTATGGTATCAATTCAGAAAAATTTTCCTATGTTTCTCTGTCTTTCTCAATCTGTCATTCCTTATGGTCCAAGGTGTCAGAGTAGATAGAGCCCTGGTCCTGGAGTCAGGAAAATCTGAGTTCAAATCCAACTGCAGACACTTACTAGATGTGTGACCCTGAGCAAGTCACTTAACCCTGTCTGCCTCAGTTCCTCATCTGTAAAAATGAGCTGGGGAAGGACCTGGCAAACCACTCCAGTGTCTTTGCTAAGAAAATGCCAAATGAAGTCATGGAGAGTTGGACATAACTGAACAACTAACATCCTTTGCATGGTACAGTCATTGTTCCTTTATATCTGTTACCTCCTTTTTCCTCATTTGGAAAAGTACATTCCAGATTAGACCTCTAGTGTCAACGGCACCTCTTCCTTGAGAAAGTTAATTCACTTTGTTTTGGAACTCTATCCTGGGCTGAGTGAGTGCAAGCTTACCTAATCCATTAACTGTACCAAACCGGCCTCAGACCATGCTTCCCATCCCATTTGACCACCTAGTCTGGGCATCTTGTCATTTTCTGCATGAGTGCTACCACCTTCTTCATCCCTCTTTTACCGCTCGCCTATTCTCCCTTCTGTTTAATCAGTTTTACCAATGTTTAGGAACAAGAGCCATTACCCTCTAGATAAATGGTCAGAAACTATGACCAGGGAGTTCTCAAAGGAAGAAAGGTGTGGTCTACCTACAACTGTGTAAAAGTGCCCTAAATCACTAATGAGAAAAAGAATGCATATGAAAACAACTTGGACGTTCCACCTTCTCCCTATCTTATTGGCAGAGATGACAGAGAAAGAAAAGGCCTATTGTTGGATGGACTTTAGGAGGACATCCACACTCCTATTGTCAACTGCTCCCACCATTCTAAAAAGCAGTTTAGGCCCAAAGTGATGAAGCTGTGCATAGCCTTTGACCCTGTAATACCACTACTAGAATATATCCAAAAGAGTTTAGAAATAGGGGGAAGTGCTGTAACTTTTTGTTAGAGTAAAATGTTGGAAACAGAGTGGGTGCTTATCAATTGAAGAATGGCTGAATAACTTACGGCATATGAGTGTAATAGAATGTTCTTATACTGTTATTTCACCAGTGCCATACCCACAGCAGCTGCTATGAATATGCTGGTGTAATTCTGAATTACAAAATGTAACAGACTCTCCACATGGAAGACAGAACCAAAACATTTATTAAAACACCAGAAAGCCAAATCCCAGCACCAGAAAGCCAAATCCATCATAGCAACAAAGAAATCTATACACAATAACAATGCAGAGGGCACCCTGATCCCAAAGCCTTCCCCCTGCTAGGACCTTCCCACAAACGAAACTCACATTTCACTGCCTGTTTCCTCTGTCCCTCAGCTCTAACTAATCTTACCCATTTCCTGTCCCACCCCTTCCTGCTCCACCCCTTCAGCAAGCTCCTCCCACCACAGGCTCCATGTGCTTACATTTGGCCTATTAAGGGACAGGGAAGATCTTCAAATTCCCATTACAACTGTAGAAGTGATGAAAGGGGAAAATGCACAGAAACTTGGGAGGCCTTAGATGAATTAAAACAAAGCAAAATGAGCACAAGTAGGAAGACAGTTTATACACCATCATAAAGGAAAACAACTGTGGAAGACTTAAGAACTGTGATCACTGTTGATTCACAACTCCAGAGGACAGATGAGAAATCATGCAGCTTATCTCTTGGCAGACGGGTGATAGCTGGAGGTGCAAAAGGAGCCATACATTCTTAGGCTCATGTGTGAATCTGTTTTGCTCTTGACTATACTGATTTGCTACAGGGTAGGATCTTTAATTTTTTTTCGTGGGACAGGGAGATCTATAAGGAGATTGAGGGTCAGTGATACCAACTCCTCCTCCCTTCCAGAAACAATAAAAAGAGCGTTGATGGAACATTAAAAAACAGACACAGAAGAAAGTAGAAAGAAGTTCAGAAGGGAACACAAACAGGGTAGTGTTGATACTACTAAATTCTGTGTTAAATTGACTATATACTTAAAAAAATTCCATGTTGTACATAGAGTTCATGGCATCATAGCAAAAAAAAATCATTTAGGGGTGGTCTGAGGTTGAATGCAGAGTAGGCAAGGAGATGCTTTTATAAAAACTGGAGGGGGAGAGATCTGCTTTTTAGTGGTTGGTGACAATGTATGTGATATATACACTAAGATTTGTTGTGTTGGTTTTCTTAAGCTGCTTTTTTGTCTTTTCAAAGTTTGTCTTTAAAAACTTAGAAGTGATGATTTTCTGTGGACTGGGGCTGAGAGGGATATATATCTATATGTGTTTACATATATGTATATATGTATACACATACATATATAAATGAACAGACTATAAGAATAAAAGACATAAAAGAGTTTTTTTCCATTTTGGAGGGCATTTGGGGTTAAGTGACTTGCCCAAGGTCACATGGCTAGTTTTTGTGTTAAGTGTCTGAGGCCGGATTTGAACTCAGGTCCTCCTGACTCCAGGGCTGGTACTCTATTCACTGTGCTACCTAGCCACCCTGAAGACTTTTTTAAAGAGAAAAAAGTCATTACTGATTTCACTCACCATCCTTAAGACTTTCTAGATGAAAACTCCCTTCCTTAGCCACCGTTACTTGTTCATTTTATCTCACCCATTAATTAGAATGTAAGCTCTTTGAGAACATGGGTGATTATACCTTTTTTTAAAGCTTGCATTTAAAGAGTCTGACATGTAACAGTTGCTCAATAAATGCTTTTTCATTCCCTTATGCACTGCAGTTGTTTAGCTGTTGCTCGGTTAATGCCACTCATGTTGTTTGCAGGTCTTTGTTACATGTCTCTTAAATTTTGGGTAAGGCCACGAAGTCTAGAGAGCTCAAGTGATTTTTGCCCAAGGTTCTAAAACTAGTTAAGGGCCGTATTCTTTACATGGTGTATGATGTATACCACAATTTATTATCTTGAATTTATTTGACCTGGGACAGAGCATTCAATTTGAAGAGTTATAAGATTGAAAAATGTATTTTTATTCATATTTTTAATGTCACCTCAATTTCCTTTGGTATCCTTCCCCTTCCCCTCTCTCAGATAGCTGCTATCCCTTATAACCAATAGTGTTTTTTTTTAAAGGAAGGAGAGAAAAAAAATCAGTAAATCCAATCAGTACATAGAAAATAATCTGCCATATCTAATGTTCTACTTCTGTGGACCTTCACCTCTGCAAAGGATCTGGCGAGGTGTCTTTCCTTCATTGGGACCACACTTGTTCTTTATAGTGTCACAATGTATAGTTTAGATGATTTCGTGGTTCTTTCTATTTGCATTGTTGTCATTGTGCTTATTATTTTTCTGGATCTAAAGTAAGTAAGCACTTTACTTTTTGTCTTTCCATGTTTCTGTATGCATGTCTTCTTTTTTTTTCTTACAGAGCAGTACGAGTCTGTTATATTCATGCACCAACAATTTGATGGGTACTTACTTTGTTTTCAGTTCTTTGCTATCACAAAAAAGTGCTGCTATAAATATTTCTATATATGGAGCCTTTCTTTTTTGTCAGTGACCTCCTTAGGTTATATACCAAGAAGTGGAATTTCTGGGTCAAAAAGTATGCACTAGGGGTAGGGAACCTGCTGCCTTGAGGCCACATGTGGCCTTCTGGGTACTTGGATGTGGCCTTTTGCTTGAGTCCAAGTTTTACAGAACAAATCCTTTTATTAAGGGGATTTGTTCTGTGAAGTTTGGATTCAGTCAGAGGGCCACACTTGAGGACCTGGAGAGCCATATGGTTCCTCACCCCTAGTATGGACATGTAGTTACTTTATTTGCATATTTCCAAATTACTTTCCACAATGCTTGTACCAAATCACAGCTCTGCCAACAATGTATTAGTGTCCAGCCATGAGATTTAACATTAGAATGCTTTTTTCCTGTTTCCTTCATTTTAACAAATCAACTTTCTAAAAGAAGTCAGGTGTTCTGATCTTCAGAAACTGCTTTCTAATCTCTGACATAGTTTGGTTTATTATTATCTTCCAAACTGGGTGTAAATCACTTTGACTTTTCAAGGAAAGAAGAATTGAAGGATCTGCCTTTTCGGTTGGTTGCCCCTACATTTTATTCTGAAGACAGGCTATATTTAGAAAGGGTATGAACTGCCCTAGTCACAGCCTTCATTTTGAAAATGCAACAAGTTTGACTAATAGGGAAAGTTAGATTCTTGTCATAGGATTTTAGAGCTGAAAGGGTTGAATGGTTTACCCTAGGTTGATTTGGTTACTCACTGGAACAGGATCCTGGTCCAGTGTTCTTTGGATCACACCGTATTGCTACTTCCATGATTTATAGCTGGTACACCTGTATTAGAAATTCATTTATTTCTGGTCAGGAAGGGAGCATAAGCAAGGATACTGTTGAAGCCATGCAGAAATGTTGAAATTGGCAGTGGATTTGGTCTAGGAATTTTATTCTTTTTAACTTGGAGGAGTTGGGAACTGAGTGAAATTCGATCTTAATAGCTTTAAGACAGCTGATGCCATGGTTTTTCTTTTTTTTTTTCTCTTTAAAGGTCAATGAAGAAAGGTTCAGAATGAGGCTAACTTCTTGCTTCTGGCATTTTCTGTCACCATAGGCAAATCTTTTATTCTCTTTTATATTTAATTTCATTACTCATGAATTAAACTAAAATCTGCCTGTTTACTTCAAAGAAAAGTAACACCTGCCTTAAGTTTAAATGAGTGAATACAAAGACCAGACAAAAATCTTTGCCTCTTCTTAGGTTTCATGTTTTTAGGAGAACTTCGTATCTGGGTATAGGGATGCTTATAGCATCTAGAAACCCAAAGATTAGGATACAGGAGGGCTGCTCCATTGATATACATGAAGGGAATATGTAGATATGGTGAAGAATTGGTGGGCTAGTTTCTATAGCTTGTAGATTTTTGACTGTTTGCCTAAATCAAGGTATCTACATTTGTTCCAAATTATATTCAACGAAGATGCCATAAAATTAATACTTTATACAGCCTTTTTTCCCCTCTGAGGAACTGAAAATACTCATAAGCAGGTACACAACAATACCTTGATTAAAGATGAATTCTCTGGGAATGAAGACCATTTATAACAAAGTGTAGCGTGTTAAAAAAAAAAAGACAAAAGGACAAGGTGAAACCCCGACAACACTTCACAAACCTTGCACAGCAGAGCTGCTAGAATAATCCTCCTAATGTGTACTTCTAACCACATTACACCCCTGCTCGAAACACATCAGTGCTTCCTGCACTAATCTCGAGGATAAAATATAAAGTTCTTAGCTTGACTTTTAAGGCCCTGCATACTCTGGTTACTTTTTACCTTTCCAGACTTATTTCACATTATTCCCCTTTAAGTTTTTTTTATTTATAGTTTTGTTTTTTATATTACCTTAATTTAGGGGTTCTTAACTTGGGGTCCATGAATTTTGTTTAGAAATTTTTTATAACTGCATTTCCATATAATTGGATTCCTTGTAATTCTTTTTATTTTACTCACTTCAAAACATTGTTCTGAGAAGGAATCCATACGTTTTTACTAGATTGTCAAAGCACAGACAAGAAATTAGGAACTCTTGTCTTAATATATCCTTTCCCTTCATCTGGAGATCCATTTGTAATGAAGAATTAGGTGGAAAAAAGCAACTCAGCAAAAGCTTATCAACCCATCAGTGAATTTGGCACTGTTTGTGGCCGTCCAACATCGTGGTCTTCCTCTTCGGTAGTGAAGGGACGGAGATGCTCTCTGTGCACTCTTATGATCCAACCAGACTTCACTATTAGTTGTTCCCCATTTTTATCCTGTATTTTCTTTTCCGCTGTTGAAATCCCTTTTTTTTCCCTTCACGGTCCATTAAAATGCCTGTTTCTTCCATGAAACCTTATATGATCCTACCTCAGATTTTCATAGAGTACCTTGTTGGTATATATCCTTTGCCATCTTCACATCCTCTCTTGTATTATACTTTTACTTCTCCCCAGGTGATTGAAAGTTGATAGAACCAGCCCTCAGCAAAATTGTGAAATTTATGTTCTGGGTTCCAACTTCCCCTTCTGCTGTCCTTTTCCCTCTCGGTGCTCCTTCCTTCCTTCCTGTTCAGACCCTAAGGCCCTCTTTCAACCCAATTCCTTAGAATAGACAAGTTTTATTAAGGATTTTCATCCTTTACTGGAATCTTTTATGTACCATGAACTGTTATATAATATGCTTCAGTGCATCTTCAAGCTTGTCAATGTGGGTGCACCTTTCAGACTGGGTAAAATTGCTACCCATCCCATGTCTTTCTCATCCTATGTGATATATTGAACCTTTATCCATGTCCTCTCATAAATCCTCTGCCAGGGAACCTCTTGAAATGTTGACGACTTTCCTCTAGGTCTTTTGACATTGGGTAGATACCAGGTACTCGTGGAATTCATTGTTTGGTTGACTATTTGTTTATTCCTTATTTTCTACTACATAAGTGTGCCTTAATTTCTTTACTAATCATACAATTTCTCTTTAAAACCCCCTT
This sequence comes from Petaurus breviceps papuanus, assembly GCF_028583685.1. Classification (NCBI taxonomy): domain Eukaryota; kingdom Metazoa; phylum Chordata; class Mammalia; order Diprotodontia; family Petauridae; genus Petaurus; species Petaurus breviceps. Next base: position 58,587,471 of record NW_027185798.1, on the reverse strand, counting down.
CATTATAATAGAGCCGGTCAAAGTATATGTGTATCTAAGGTAATGAAAGGACCCATTAAGATCTATATATGTATTTTTTTTAATGTTAAATCATTAGTATGGAACAAAAAATGGAAGGCCAGAAGCTGTTGTGTTGGAAGTCATTTTCTTTGAAGTAAATTTTAAATGTTTCAATGCCAAAAGATTGTGGCTTTACCTTAAATTTCTATATATATTGGTGTCATCATGACCAAGGGGACAAGAAATGGTCTTCTAGCCTAGGCTATCACTTCAGACATCTGTAGAACCAAGAGTTCTCTGCGTGATAGTGATAAGAACAGGGCAGCCTTAATCAAATGTCATGCATACCACACGTGTCATTTGCAAAGCTCAATTTGTAATGGGTGCCTGGTTTTCACTTACTTCCTTTGGATTGGTGGTCTCTGATGGAAAGTTCCACTTCCTGATGTCTACCACTGCTGGATTCAGAATTGAGACTCACTATGTCTATATTCTGAGCCACATCTATATGACATTTTAAGTCAAGGTTGTTTAATAGAGGCCATTCCCACACTGTCTGTCTTGATAGCTGTTCATCTTTTCCTATATCCTTTCTGCAGAGCCAGGGGGATTACTGCTCCATTGAAGAGAAGGACTAAAATGTTACCAAGGCGGGGTAGTTAGAGATACAAAAGCAGAATTCTTTACAGGTTCAGGGCAAATGGCACACTTGGTAGGTCTACTTTTAGTTTTCAGAGCATGGAAATAGGGGATGATGACCTATTTTTTAAATGTTAAAGTTGACAAAGGTAGTGTATCTTAAAGGTCTTTTGATTGCTTTTTTTCTTGACATTTTGTTGTTGCTTAGGAATTTTCGTATGAAGGCTTTAATATGGAGTTAGGAAGACCTGGGTCTAAATCCTGCATCTGATGTTTATTAGATTTTATAAACAAGTTATTTAATTTCCCAGAGCCTCAGTTGATGTATCTGCAAAATGGAAATAATGTTTGTTGAATATAGGACAGTAAGAAGCTAGCAGAATATTCTTCATGTCAAATTTTTTTTGAATTTTATTCTATATGTAGGTAATGTGGAATAAATATTGGTCAGAAGAACAATATTTGCACAGTGGCATTTTAGAAAAGTTAACTGTGTGTGTGTGTGTGTGTGTGTGTGTGTGTATCAATCAGTACTTAATTATAGCCTTCTTTAGAGCTGGGGTTGGGAGAGGAAAGGGGAAAAAAAAGGGAAAAGTAAACAGCAGAGAACAAAAGAAAACCTACAAGGAAGCAAAGAAAAGCCGGGCACCTTTGAAAACAATGCATAGTATTTATTAGATAGGTTTTCTTGAAGTGGAAATTTTTTGTTTTATTTTGAATCCTTTCTTAAGTTCTTGGCAGTTTTTTTTTTCCTTTTCTTCTTTTGTATTTAAGTTTAAAATAAAAAAAAAATTTTTCAAAAAGAAAAGTTAGCCTAACATGACATAGCTGGAGAGCTAGAAAGGGACCTTAGAGAGCATCTGTTCCAAACCCCATCATTTTACAGATGAGGAAATGAAGATTTAGAGACCTTAAGTGATGATTTAGCCAAGGTAACACAGATGTGTGGACTGATGAGAATGGGTAAAAAAAAAAGAAGCTAGGAAGTTAAGGAAGTACTTAGTCTGAGAGTTCTTATGTGAGATGGTGAGGGCCACTAGGGTGGTGACAGTGGGAAGAAGCCACAGGATTGTGTGTGTGTGTGTGTGTGTGTGTGTGTGTGTGACAGAGAGAGAAAGACAGACAGAGACATAGAGAGACAGAGAAAGAGAGACAGAAAGAGACAGAGACAGAGAGAAAGACAGAGAGAGAGACACACACACACACACACACA
>NW_027185798.1:58572626-58585609 GCF_028583685.1 Petaurus breviceps papuanus | reverse complement strand
AGAGAGAGAGAGAGAGAGAGAGAGAGAGAGAGAGAGAGAGAGAGAGAAGATGGGAGTTGGGAATTGTGAAGTAGGGAGAGGAAGGGACCAGAGAATGAAGAACAGAGATGCTTAGAACGATAGTCGTAATAATCACAATTCATAAGTAATAGAAAATTTCACTTACTTGTAAGTGCTGCAAAAAATAATCCTGTGAGGTGGGCATCATTGAGAGAAGTAGAAAAATATATGGAGGGGAAAGTTTTTTTGGGGCAAGATGCCAAGTTTGGTTTCGAACTTCTTGAGTTTCACATGACAGTGGACCTGGAGGTGGTTGGAGAAGAGGAAATATGGAACGGGGCAAGTTTAGGCTGGAGTAGAGGTTTGGGCAAAGAGTAGGTAGGATAGCATTCTTCAAAGTACAGGGTGTCCCAAAAGTCTTAGTGCAGTTGAAAGCTTATAATTTGTATTTAAAAGTCTCATGTGAAAGAACAGTTAGGCTTTCTTGTTATGCCTGGTCTCAGAGGGCAGAACTAGGAAGTATAGGTGGAAATTATAGAAAGGGTGATTTCAGATAATTGTGAATAAGGGCATCTTAAAAGTGAAAAGTCTCCAAAAGTGAAACAAAAGCTTCCTCATGAGAGTAGGTTCTCCCTTACTGGAGGTCTTGGCATTTTAGAAAGCATTTGTATGCATCAAAATAGATGGTCCTTGAGGATACATCTAAGATTTTTATTTTATAATAGCAATCCTTGATTCTAACCCAGAAGAAATTCTAACCCATGTCTAGGTTAGGGTTGATAATATAGATTTGGGATCTCTTGGGAAAAATATGAAGAACAGAATTTCTGGGGATTGAACTTTGGGGTTAGATGTCAAAGAAATAATCCTTAGGTATTTTGGGAGAGAGAATGGAAGGCAAGAAGGAAGAGTTTCGGAGGTTGATCATCAATGTCAGATATTGCAGAGAGAGAGAGAAGAATGACTGAGAAAAGTCAGTTCCAGGGCTGGGGAATCTGCAGCCTTAAGGACACATGTGGCCCTCTAGGTCCTCAAGTGCAGACCTTTGACCGAACCCAAATTTCATAGAACAAATGCCCTTAATAAAAGTATTTGTTATGTGAAGTTTGGATTCTGTCAAAAAAGGGCTTAGAAGGCCACATATGGTCTTGAGGTCACAGGTTCTCTAGACAGTTCTATTCGATTTGGTAATTTGAATGTTATTTATGACCTGAAAGATAGCAGTTTCAGTTGAATGGTGAAGGTGGAAACCAGTTGCAAAGGGTTGATGAGACAGTGAATAGTGAGGAGGCAGAAGTAGCAATAGTATTATTTAAGTAACATATATAATGCTTTGTGATTTGCAAAACTTTTCTGGTAACCCTTTGAAATAGAGTGAGTATAATTATCCCTCTTCATAAAATCGATTGATCACTAAGCATTTATGACTTAGTATATATGCCAGGCCCTCTGCCTTGTACCAAGAAGGACAAAGTAAAAAAGCAACAGTAGCCCCTGACCTCAAGGAATTACGTTCTGATAAGGAAAAAAAAACCCCCACATACATAAATAGGTACATACAAGATAGACACAAGATAACCTTTGAGAGGACACTAGCAGATGGGGAGGACAGGAAAAGTAAACGAATAAAATTTTGAAGGAAGTTAGAGATTCTAAAAGGTGCAGGTGAGCAGGGAGAGTACTTTAGGAATGGGAAAGGGCCCCTGTAGAGGCACAAAGCTGAGAAGATAATAGGGTGTGGAATGGGAGGGATAGCAAGAGACCACAGAGAGGCTGCAAAGGAATTCTGGGTAAAGATACCAGCTAGTGACAAGCTTTAAATGCCACAAGAGGAAGTGTGAGGCTCAGAGCTGGATGACTGGCTTTAATTTGTGACTGCTGCTTCCTTCCCGTGTCACCTGTCAAAAGTACTTTCATTATTACAGATCTCAGTTTTTTCATCTGTAAAATCAGGGCGTTGGACAGGTTAAGGTGACTTTCTTGTCATTGCCTGATTAGTAAGTTAGAGCTGGACTGAAAATCAGCTTTTTGAACTTAAAGGTCAGGGCTCCTTTTAAGGGACTGCCTTTCAAGAACTAACAGTTCTTCAGAACACTAGATACTTTTAGATAGCACATTAAAAAATAAGAATTTTTAGATAGAGGTCTTGAATTTATCCCTGAAATTCTTTTATTATTTCTAATGCTAGCAATACCAGGTACTTATAATGCCTCAAAGTCCATACAATGCTTTAAAAAAAAAGAGCCAGTTAATCAATAAACATTTATTAAGCACCTACTGTGTGCTCAGGCACAGTGCTAAGTGCTTTTCATGTAGTAACTTATTTGATCCTCAATGAAAGGGAATGTATAACTGTGGTCCAGAGGTGTTCAACTCACAAGCCAGGGCCACATGGCAAAGGTCTGAAGCAGATTAAAGTACAATTGGGAAATGTTTAACAAAATACTAAAAATGTAATAGGACATAGATAATGTTAGTTTGTGTTTTTCTAAGTTAATCTGCTGCTGCCAGGGATCCATTTCTATTTAACTTTGATATGTTGCTGTTGTCAGTCCAGGCCTTAGCTTGGCCACATTAGATCTTAATGGTAATTTGGTCACTTAGAAAATTATGGAGGGTCTTCTTATTATCTTTGTAGACTGTGATACCATTTTGTTCATTCCTGTATCTTCAGGTGTCTGTCTCTCCTTTCTTGGCTCATTAGTATTTCATGCTTGTTGGGCATCCAGAGAAATTAAAGGTGAAACCTCATATTGGTCAATTGTGCTTTCTGTAGACAGGTTTTGGTGATATTTAAGGTGGTTGTTGTGGGATGGAAAGCTGAAGTGATTTGATAAACTGAGGTATTTTGGATTAACTGTAAGATTTTTATTTGTTCACATACTGTCTCCTGTTAATCTGGAAAATAGAAACTTCGTTACTTATTTACATTAGTAATATAAAGTTAAATTCAGAAATGTTACATGAAATTTATAGCTTTACTAAATAATGTTTTTTTTTTTTTAAACAGTTTCTATGCAGATTTTGGACCTCTGAACTTGGCAATGGTATACAGATATTGCTGTAAACTTAACAAGAAACTAAAGGTGAGTTTGTTTTGGTATGAGAACTTAAAAAGCTTGATCTAGCTGATTTTGACCAAGAGTTTGCTCTGTATAGACCATTTTGTTGTGTTATCCTTAAACTCTGGGAGTTTGTGTGGACACTTGCCCACCCATTCACCAACTGAAACCGATCCTCTTGAGTTCACCACAAAGGACATGTTCACTTCTTTTACTTTTCAGGTTGGATTGAAATATGAACTGAGTGAAGTCACTGGAGTAGTGAGCTGAGAAATAAAGGGCAAATCCTCTTAGGTTTTCATTAATGAGTGTCTCTCAAATTCCCAACTAGGATAATCTTCCTGAAACCTTTATGTCTCCCCTGGAACATTGTTACCAGGTGATATGATCCATGATTACATGGCAACAGCTCCAGAAGTAAACTTTCTTTTGTTTAATAAAGATTTAACTTTGGTTCCACTTTAAAGTGCTCTTATACATACACAGGACACTTTAAGTATATAAGTGCGTACGGACACATTTAAATATATGTATGTAAACCATGATACCTTGAAAAAGCTAACAGTGATTTTGTTAGGATTGTTTTACCTTTTATGTCTGTCAGAATCAGATATGTCATATTTAGATGTCTATACTATTGAATCTCTGTTTTTATCTCCATTTTTATAGATAGATGGATTTTGTTTTCTTTGACATTCAACATTCGTGTGAAGGATTTTATACCTACATTCTTTGATATTGTTATTTTACCTTTTTGTCTTTTTTGAAAGTAGGGGATTAAAAAAAGGTTTTGTTTCTTAATATAGAAAAATATTTAATCTGTTTTCTACTTCAACTTTCTCTAGTAAATTGGTACTTCTAATTAAATGCAGATAAGTAAAAATTAACAATAATTTCAATTTTGAGGGCTAATTTTATTAATTTTGTTATTAAATAGACACTTACTGCATTAGTCATCTGGAGTCCCCACTCTCTTGGCTATTAGTGAATCAGCACATTGTCTTAAATATAAAAAATACCCAATACATATTTGTTGATGTGAATGTCAGCAGCTGGCCAATGTGTTAGGGAAAAATGATGGTCTTGTTAAGGTTGAACATTTACTATAGAACAGTAAATGCACCAACTATTGTCATTACTTTAAAAATTCATTTTATTAATGCCTTTAGTTTTTACATCCCAATCTTTTCTAGAATGGTACAACTCTCCCCTCCTCCAAATTGACAGATAAAAATTAGTAAAAACATTCATTAGAGTGACAGTACCTAACAGTGTGTATGTGTACACACATACAGACACACACATAAACACACACACGATTCTGCTCATGCAGTCTTATGCCCTCCCTGCTATTCCTGTACTTTTAAAGAGGTATGAAATACAGTGAAAGGAAACTATTGTAGCTGATGCTAATGTATTATTAAATCTGTTATTATCTACTTTTGGTGGAAACGATTTTCAAAATGTAATATGACTTGGAAACTAGGCATTTTACCCATCATTCAAACAAGAGTTAAAGTTTTCAAAGAACTGTTAATACCTTTTAGCTTTCTGCTGAAGCAAATTATAGTTCAAAATATATAATTGAAATATTTTCATTCTTCAAGGACCATTTTTATGTAAAGTGTGTTTTTAATGGGTGAATTAAGGGGGAAAGGATAATTCATAAATAATTAAAGCCCATTCTTTCTTTAGGGGATTAAGTAATTTTTTGCCTTTCTGATGTTATTTTTTAAAATACATTTTGTGTAAAGTGGGTGTTAACAGTAATTACAGTCTGGGAACTGAGTCTGTTTTATATGAGTGACCAAAGAAGGGAGGAGGTCGCTCTTTAGAAAAAGCTGGCAGTATATTAACATTTAACCCCAACTAAATTCAGACTTGTTGAGTAATGACCATTTGAAAACTTAATGCATTCGCTACTGCACAGTACAAGTACAGAAGACCTCAGTTTTAGCCAATTTTCAGCTGTAACTTTTCCCAGAGTTTTTGTCTCTTCTAAACCATCCTATTTGCCCTGATGAGACTACTCTTTTGTCCCCCTCATCCCTAAACCTGCAGTGGCTTTCCATTGTCTTAAAATTAAAGTCTGACTTCATTATGTTGGCACTTAAGCCTTTTGAAGAGAGGTTGATTATCTGTTTCTCTAGGCAACATTCCAAAAGGGACTACTTAACCTGAATATTTCTGACTTCTCATCCTTGATTATACAGTTTCTTTCTTCTGTTCGGAGAGCCCATTTCTGTCCTTTGAAGATGGCATCTACCAAAATGCTGCCTTTTCTGATTAATTCTTTGCTACTTCCTTTCTCACTATCAACTGGTAGGAATCCCCCCCTCTCAAAACCAGCCCCACTTGGTTTTTTCTTTGTGTTTTTTTTGGAGGGGGGGAGGGTGTAGAAAGAAAGATCATAGGCTTGTAGATTTTGAGCTGGAATTGGAGAGTTCAAACCCCTTACTTTTAAACCAAGACCAAAATCTTAAATCCCCGCTTTGAAACTATCCTTATGGGTTTGGGTAAGGTACTAACTACACAGAGCCTCAGTGTTCTCATATGTTAAAAAAATGGGGATAATAATACCTACTTTATGGGATTGTTGTGAGGAAAAGCGCATTGTAAATCTTAAAGCAGAGTGAATTTTTGTTATCCCTTTTATTGCCTCATAATAAAACACACATGTAATTGAAAGCTTCATCCATAGATTATTAAGTCATTGAGGGCAAGGTCCTTTCCTTCTTCATCATTGTATTTCCATATAGCATCTTTCATATAGGAGGCACTCAGTCATAATAGCTAGCTAGGATTTAAGGTTTGCAAAGAGCTTTACTCATATTATCTCATTTTGATCCTCAGAACAAACTCTGCTTTACAGGTAAAGAAACTCAAACTAAGGAGTTAAGTGACTTGCCTAAGTTACACAGCTGGTAATTGTTATAGGCAGGATTTGAACTTAGATCTTGTGGACTCTTAAGTTCAAAGCACTATCCACTGTACAGCTTGGCTGTGTAGTAAATATTTGTTTCATGAACTTGGAATGATTATTAGGTTTTAGTAGAGTTGCAGCTATTAACTGAATTATGAGAAATCCAGCCTCAGGCCATAGAACTTGTTGATCCAAATAAGCTTCCTAGATATTTTAGCTTTTCTTTGAAGCCAAACCAGGAGACTTTGGCAATTGACTTGGGGGCATTTTATCACTCACTAAACCTTTCCTTGGCACTAAATTCCAGTTTAAGGTCATTGTACCTTTGTCGCTACCACTATAACTGATTGGCCTAGTCTGTCATCGCCCCTCACTTTCCCTTCATACCCTGGTTTGTCACAGTGATCAGACTGTAAGGATGGACTTTGAAGAGTTTACTCACCAGGGAAAAAAGAACATGTTGGATCAGAAGTAATCTGTCAGGATGAGGTAATTAAAAGTTCATATAAAAGAAAAGTATCAAGTGTTAGGCCAAATTCCTTGGTTTAGGTTTAGCTGGCCCTGTGTTTGTCTGCAGGCCACGGAACACACTGGGTTTCTTCACCACTGTCCTAAAAGAAGAGTATCTTCTACCAAAGATCATTTCCCATGCTTTTAGACCGGCCCATCTGACCACTGTGAATTGAATACATTGGTCCATTTATTCTGTAATCTTAGGGTGTCTCCATTGATCAGGAAGCCTTCTCTTGCATAGTAGGACAATTATATAGGTATTTACCTACATTTTTACTTTATACTATCGCTTTATACCATCTGACTTTTCCCTCCCCTCCCCCCAACCAAAAGAAAAAACAGAAATACAAAAAAGGTGAAAGCATCACCTCAGAAACATAATAAAGCACTACTCAGAAAGCAGATGGGTGCCTGTCCATCACTGTTGCCAAATACCTCATCTGCTCTGGCAGCCAAGGCTTACTTCTCTTTCTGTTTTATTTGGAGGGATACCACTAAGATTCCTTTCTACTCTGAAATTCTGTGATTTTCATAAAGAACAAGTCTCATGGGGTTTTTAGCATAACTAAAACGGGAAAGAACTGAAATACAAGACTCTTAGAGAGGGAAAAGAATGACTATCTTCAGAGAGATGGAGTTTCTTTAATGGATAAAGGTGTGGGATCAGCCAACAAATAGTCATTGGGTCCCTCCTTTGTTCAAGGAACTATTTTAGGTGTTGTGGAAGGATTGTTGTACTTTCCTTCTCTAAGGTCCTTCCCACCCCTGACTTTTTATGACGTAAGACTTGTGGTCTAGACATATGCTATCAAGGAGCTTATGATATAGTTGAAGAGACTTTTTAGATATAACTTTGTAAAAAGTTAAATAACAAGGCAGGTAGGGTAGCATATTGGAAGAAACTCTGAGATTTGAGTTAGATGAGGCTAGGATTCAAGATTTGGGCTCCAATACTAGCTGTCTGGTTGGTGACAAGTTGCTAAATCTCTCTGAGAATCAGTTTTCCTAGTTGTAAAATGAGGCTAACTAAATCCATTCTTGTACTGAGGACCAAATAAGGAAATATGTGAAGCACTTTGTAAATTTTAAAGAATTAAAAAGGTGCCAGTTAACTATTATAAGAATAAGGACATAACAGGAGGCAACAATTCCAGAACACATGAGTAATGGCCATATAATTGTACAGACACATACTAAGTACTAGCAGACTTTTCACAGGAGGAGATCACTGTGGACTAGGGTTCTGAAGAGAGCTTTGTTGTTGTTGAACATTTCAGTCATGTCTGATTCTCTGTGACCCCATTTGGGGTTTACTTGTCAGAGATGTTGGAGTGGTTTGTCATTTCTTTCTCCACCTGCTTTTACAGATAAGAAACTGAGGCAAACAGTTAAGTGACTTGCTCAGGGTCACAGAGCTAGTAAATGTCTAAGACTGGATTTGAACTCAGGTCCTCCTGACTCAAGGGCCAGTGCTCTATTCATGGTACTACTTAGCTGCCCCTGAGGAGAACTTTAGACAGTCTATTCATTTCTCTATCTCACTCTATCAGTCATTCTGGTGGTTTCTAAAAACATGTCAAGATAGGATAACAGCTTCTTTTAACAATTTATTCCAGTGTCTCAATTATTTGGAAATATTCCTGAGGTCTAGCTGAAATCTTTCCAGCTACAGTTTAGACCTAACTCTGTCTTGTAAATTTGATCTGGGTTTATAAAATGTGACTCTAACATTGGATCAATGCCTCTGACCCTAGTATTATGCCAAGGTTAATTTTAAAAATATACCACGAATTCATAATTTAGGGATTTTGTGCTATTCTGGCCAAACACATATTAGGGAAAGAAACCTAGCAACCCTTGCTTAAGATTCAGGTCATGTTGTCATGGGCTCGTTTTTCTGAATTTCCTGTTCTAATGTGACTGTGCAGTTTTTAAGTTTGTTTTCCTAATGTGTTTTGATGAGAGTCAGTGTTGTTATATGCTGGTGGCCCTTGGAGACAGGAATTGCCTGGATTCAGATTGTGGATTAGTCTGACTTCAGCCCACTAGCTGTGAGCTGAAAGACTGTGGCCAAGTCATAGTATCCCAGATGTCTCTATAAGACTATAAGTTACTGAGAAGTTGCTTGTGAAAGCATTTCCTACAAAAATGAGTTTTTACTTTGTAAGGGCCTTGTGATAAATAATAGTTTTCTGATGATATTCCTTGTACTATTACTAAGATTGCAAAATATGCATTCCATTTCATTGCAGGGAGCTGGCCTTTGTGTTATCATCAGAGTAATCCCCCCCCCCCAAAGTCTGAATTGTGGGGCTGCTTGTTTTGTGGTAGTTACATATTGATTTGTCAGGTAGTAAGCATTCTGTGCAGTGACCTTGATTTGAATGGGTATTTGATCAGAATGGAAAAATTCTCAAGCCCATGCTTATTTTTAAGCTGCCTTCTTGTGATTGTAGATATAAGAAAGGTCTTTGTGGAGTGGTGGTCACATTTTATTGCTTTTCTAATGATTTTCCCTGGAAGAGTGGATTGCAGATTTGACAGACTCACAGTTTGAGGAACTATAAGTACCACTTAAAGGAGAATGCCATCAGCTGTTGAGAGAGTAGGGTTAGAGGGCTGACCAAAGGAGAATTAAAATATTCTACTTAAAAAAATCATTATTTAAAATAACCTCTTGAGACCTACTTGGAAAGAAAAACCTGACCCTCCCCCAACACCTTCAAAGATCTGTTGAGGGTGCTTCTTCTCATACAGCTTGAAACCCCTCTCTGCCTCAGTGTACCAACCTTCTGCCAGAGTTTGTCTGAAATTTATTAGGCTGTATCTCATTAATAGGGCTCATGGACTCAAAGTCGTTCTAGAACTATATTCTGCTGACCTAGCTGTCAAAAAGCCCAGAGTCATCACTTCCATGCCAAGATGAAGCAGGGGAATTGGGATGTCACACGTGTTTAATATTTAGAATTTGACAGAAGCAGAGTGTGATTGGACCTGTTTATTTTTAATTTTCCTTGTAACAGAGCTGTAGGTTGAGAGGAAAATTGAATGGAGGTCCTTGAAGGAAGTAACTTTCTGTGGAAGGTAGAGTATTGTTTAATGCAGTGATCCCCGGTGCTGGCTTTTTAAAATGCCTGTACTTAGCGGAGTGCTGGTAAATGTTTAACAGTGAGATCTCTGAAAAAAATATGCATGACATTTTAAAGTTTAGTCTTCATTGTTCGCATTTTCTCCATCACTTTATTAAGTCTGTCCTCTGGATAATCAGTGAACCCTGATTTGTGTTTGCTGATTTCCTTCATAAGCAAATATTCTCAATGAAAATTTAACAATAGGTTTTTAGAGCTGGTTCCAGCACACCCCTGTCTATAGTTACCTGGAAGTGTTCAAAATTTTCTCACACACATTTCTCTTACAAAATTTTGTGCCTAATATGTATATGCAGGAATGGATAGAGTGCTATAGTGCAATTTTAAGAAGAAAGAAGGTTTCATAAAGTCAGTAACCAGATTTGCATGTCAGTTTAGTCTAATCTGGATGCTTACTAGAACTTCAATTTAGTGAATAGAGCTTGTTCTTTTACAGGTTCCATCACATGTTATGCCTCATACCCTTATTTTCTATTGAAATATACTCATTCTTAAGTCAGTATTCTGGTGGAAATTTAAGCAGTTTAAAATTAAATGGTAACACGTGGCAGAGAGCTGTAGAACCTTGGCATTTCATCTTTTGCAGAAACTTGCTTGTGATGCTACCTTTAGAACAGTGTTAGACTGGGGTTTAACTAATCTGTTGTGCCTTTTGTAGCCTGGTGAAGCCCACAGAAAACTTCCCTGAATAAGGTTTTTAAATACATGAAATAAAATAGGAAATCAGTGATATTGAAAATACAGTTATTAAAATATTTACAAAACAAAGTTCGTGGAACTCAGGTTAAGAACCATTTTATTGGTTCATTTATGAAAACTAGATGTGATTCTTGGTTTCAGGTGCTCACCTGTCACAAGCGGAGACTTTTTTGAAGGGGATTAAAATACAAGATCATGTGCCTTATTGCAGTTTTATAGCTATGAATAAAAACATAAACCATATTTCTTTTTGTGCAGCCAATGAACGTTTTCAAGAATATCCCAGTCCTGAGAAAGCTGGAGGTAAACACTTAGCGGTCATGGCTGATCATAGGAAACCCTGTAAATAACTTTATTGCTTTTGCAATGAGATGGCCAATGTTTGCTCTGTGGCTGCCATTTTTTTCCCTAGTGTATCATAGCCCCCAGCAAGAGAATGATGCTTCATCTCATGTTTGTGCTTTGATCTACTTCCTCTTACTCCCACGATAAGGCAAACATTGCTTGTTTTAAAGGGAGTGAATAGACATTGTTCTTTCTTACAAAGAACAAAATAGATTTTACATACAGGCAGCATTTTGGATTTCTTTTGCTCAAAAGTTTGACACAATTTAACAATAAACAGAATACTCTAAATGAATTTAAGATTATGTTTTCAGCATGGCAAACAGTTTTTATAAAGAGATCATATAAGATATACTCTTAAAATTAGCTTTCAAGCTTGATTTTTGCAATTTTGGCTTTTGTTTTAATTGCATACCTTGCTATTAATGGGGCAAAAGATTTCACAAACTTTCATTTTGGTTGTTGAATGTTTAAATAATATGTGGCCTTCAGAGCTTCAAAGTTGTCCCGAATGCCAAGCAGCATGCTTTTGTGCCAGGCACTATCAAGTTACCCTTGTTTACTGGGTGTGTGTTAGTATTCAGGTTATTTTAGCTAACTTCATATGGCCTATTTTTCAGAGGGAGTCATTAGGACTAGAACACTATTTCTCCTTAATTTTTTTTTTTACCGTCTTTAATTTTTGAGTTGGAAAATATCTCTCATAAATACTCTTGTTTTAATTTGTGATGGCCCCTTTCCTTCAAGTAGAATGTAAACTTCTTGAATACAAGTAACTGTTTTTGTTTTGTTGTTTTATTTTGTCTTTGTAGCGCCAGCGTCTGCCACAATACCTTGAACATTTATTATATTTTTATTTCAATTTATTGTGCCTTGAAGTATAAATATGCCATATCCCATGTTTGCTTTAATTTTCAAAATAGGGATAAAAGCTCAGAGTTATAAAATTGATATAGATGTGACAAGTGGGTAGGCAATAGTAAATGCCCTGCCATCCGCTGTTTCTCTACCATGTTCAACGTACCACTGAGTGCAATAATTGTAATGGATCATCAAATAGATGTTTGATCTGTTTGAAGAAGCAGTTACTTGTGTGCAATATTTTCATGTTTTTTTCCTTCACCTAGTATGCCTAAGAGAGAGTTTTATGCTACTTTGGGACACAAATGTCTCTATATACATCTACTTTATCACTTATTGTAGTTACGTAGTACATTGTTTCCTTATTTCTTTAGTGTCTCTGATGCTGTTACTATTTTGATTCAGATAATTTCTTTCTTTTCCTTCTTCTCTCTTTTCTTTTACTTCTTCATTTGGCATATTTCTTGCTGTTTTGAGGTGCTAAGGAAGGCAATCCAGTATGTACAGATAGCCAATACAGGATAGTTTGAGATTGAAGAGAATATTAGCAACTGGGAGATACATTTTGATTTTTTAAAATTTCAGGGTGGTTTCAATGAGTAGGTTTCACTATTTAAATTATATGTTCAAAAGAATTTGGATTAATGCTTTGACTTTATGGAATTAAAATAGATTTATGGGATTTGTCATACCTCTTAATTAATTGGTAACCAACAATATTCTTTATTTTAGACATAAATATAGCAACCTTTTGTTTGGTTTATGTGGATATCATACAGAATGGTATATTTAGTATATTTTTTTGAGACTTCATTTTTTGTAGATAGCTTCTTTGTAGATAATTTAAAAAGACTAGTATCAATCACTGAATGGTAGATAGAAAATAAGATTAGACTTGGGAATCTGTCCATCACACATACTATGATACTTTTGAAGAGAAAAAAATAGGTTAGGTTTCAACTTTATGTCTGAACCTTTTCTATATTTTCTACTGCCCCCCTCCTGGGTAACAATCTCTCCCTCCCCGAATCTCTTTATTTATGTCTGATGCACATGCTATACTTAAAAAAGTTATTTTTGTATTGGTTTTAGCTCCTCTTCTTGATCATAAGCCTCATGAGGGTAGGGACTATTTTTATTTATCTTTGTATCTCATCTACTCTCTTGAACACATGAAGCAGTAAGTATTGGTCATTTTCTTTTCTATATACAAGGTACAGGTGAAACTCAATGATTTTGAAAGGGATCAGAGTAAAAATAGGTTTTACAGACTTTGTTTCATCAATTGTATTTCTCTGACTTTTAATCAGAAATATTTTAGAAGTATTCACATGAAAATACTTCCTGCCTAGCAGAGATCCGTATAATTTAATAATTTTCCACGTGTATCAGCAATGCCATATTCACAATGCCTATAGAGATTACAAATAT
>NW_027185798.1:58566745-58567626 GCF_028583685.1 Petaurus breviceps papuanus | reverse complement strand
GCACGTCCATGGGGCATGGGAGATCTTTAAATCCCATAACCCTTACACCACGGTAAGTGTTCATTATGATGGATAACTATCTGTATGGGGGGTATGCTATGGAAAGTATGAATGAGTGGATCCACAAAGCAGGCATATAATATGAATGTCCCATGGATGAACATTAGAATTAGAATTATCTTCATTCAAAAGCTGGTCATTGAGGCATTCTTTGCAAATTTGAAAGGAATTTAGGTTTTGGCTTTGGGTCATATATGTTCTTTTTATGTTTGAATATTATGATTATATAGTTATACTAACATGTTTTTTTCCTCTGTCTAGTCATACAGTTTATCAAGAAAGAAAATAGTGCACTACACCAGTTTTGATCAACGAAAGCGGGCGAATGCTGCATTTTTAATAGGTTCTTATGCGGTAAGCAGATTTAAAAAAATCACATTTATCGTGCTTATGCATTTGTGCGTAATACTTATCTTTCTGTTGAATAAAGCAAGGCCCACTCAAACTCTTGGGCAGTGGGAATGGTGTGTGAAATGTAATACTGTAGGGTGTTTTGGAGTAAGGTTGGAAACCAGCATGGTGACAGATATGCTCTGGACTTTATTCTATAAAACTAGTGAGATCACATTGGAAAAACTGCTTGCTGTTTGGGTTCCACTGTATGTCTTAGAAAAAACAGTAGGAGAGAGCTAGAGTAGTCTGTTCAAGAAGTCTTTCAGGACTTTTGAGGACTGGCAGCCATAATTGTGTTCTTTTTTCTGATGAATTTCTTCAGAGTTTGTGAGCACTGAGAAGAATAAAATCACAAATTTAGCCTAATCTAGATAGAGTTACGTGTGTGTGTGAGATAGAGAGAGAGAGAGAGAGAGAGAGAGAGAGAG
>NW_027185798.1:58538863-58566645 GCF_028583685.1 Petaurus breviceps papuanus | reverse complement strand
AGAGAGAGAGAGAGAGAGAGAGAGAGAGATTACATTTGGAATTAGTCTCAAATTTTTTTTTTTTCTTTAGCAAATACTTTAGAAAAACAAAAAACCATTTTTCTGGTTTGGTGATTTGTAGACTACTTTTATACATTGAAGACAGCTATTGGAAGGACGCGTGGTATGTATGTATGTATGATGTCCATGTACTGTATATGTTGCTTTAAAGCAGGACTTGACAAATTTGCTTTTTGATCTTAGAGCCAGCCCTAAAATTTAGAAGCACAATGAATTTTTTAGTTTTCAAAGAAAGTGGACAAAATAAAGGTGACGTGTCAGTGGTTTTCAGCTTCAGATTAAGACCCAAATTAGGGTCATTGAGCATCTATGGAAGGATATTGAAGGCTAGGTAGAAGAGCTCAAAGAGAGATCGATCTCCGCCTACAAGACAAAGTACTTCTGGGATCACATGTGGTACTAGGGGGAGTCCTGGTGTCTAGTGACGCTTTGCCTAACTCCTAAGTTTGCATAGCTCAACCTAGGATAATGATGCCTAAAATGCCCAAGTAGGTCACTGTGGGTGCACTTGGGTACTCCTACACTGGCATGTTTGGAGAAGAAAAGAAATGGATCAGAAATGAAAATACCTAGATTTAAGTCTTGAAACTAGCCTTCTCTTTGTTTTTACACATGATACTTCATCTCTTGTCTTTTTTTTTTTTGCTTTTTGGAAGGGGCTAGGCAGGGCAATTGGGGTTAAATGACTTTTGCAAGGTCACATGACTAGTAAGTGTTAAGTGTCTGAGGCTGGATTTGAACTCATGTCCTCCTGACTCCAGGGCTCTTATTCACTGTGCCATCTAGCTTCCCCTGTTTATTTTTTTTTTTTATAAAATCAAATTAATATTTTTCAGTGAACAGAAATCTATATTTTATCCCTTTCCACTCCCTCATTAGAAAAAAGAAGAAAAAACAAAACCCTTATAAGCATCTATGCATAATCAAGTAAAAAAAATTTCTGACTTGACCATGGCATGTCCACATCCATATACACACATATATATGTAGATACACATATGTGGATGTATGTCTGTTTCAATGTCCATCTGCTCACCGTCAAGAGATATATAGCACGATCTCTGGGCCTTTGCATTGGCCTGCCTTGTACCTGGAATGTCTCACTCTCTCCCTTCAGGATGCACCTCAAGTCCCACTTCTTCATGAAGCCTGTACTCATCCCTTCAACTACTGGTGCCCTCCCTCTAAGACTACCTTGTATTTAATTACTTTTTTTTAATCCTCTTTGTATCGATTCTGTTCATTTGTATAGGGAATTTCTAGTGAAAGAGTGCAGCTTGGAACGTTTCCTGCAATTTAGTGGCTCAAGTGTTTCCTTAGAAAATCTGGAAATTAATTATCTTGCCCAGAGTCACACAGCCCATGTGTGTAAGAGGTGGAACTTGAACCCATCTTCCAGGTTCTGAGGCTAACTCTTTATCCATTAGGAGACAATGCTTTTCTTTGGTGAGGATTTTATGATAAAATGGTTAGGGGGTCATGGTGACCTGAAGCCACCTTTTGCCAAGCCTTGGTTTAATGGCAGTAGGAAAAGAGCTATTCTGTTAAACCATCATCCTTAGGATATTAGTTCACATTTTTCTTCAGACTGGGGGCCCACTGTTGGTATGGGACCTTTTTAGGGAGAGATCTTGAGTAGGCCAGGGGTGGGGAACCTGTGGCCTTGGGATCACTCGTGGCCCTCTGGGTCTTCATTTCCAGTTCACCCATCCCCTCCTTGGTCTTTTTCCATGTCTTTTGTGGCTATATGAAGTTTTCTTGTTTCAAAACCCACTTCACATTTTTCTCTTCCGGTTATTACACAATAGACAGCAAAAGGACTGGACTGGGAGAGAGGCCTCATCCCAGCTCAACCACTAATTAACTGTGTAATCCTAGGCAAATCTTTTTAACTTCGCTGAGTCTTAGTTTCTTCATCTGTGGGATGAGAATAGAGTAGATAGAAGTCTCTACTTTTATGACAGTTTTCTGGTTTTAGCATTTCCATTAGCCTGTTTTTTTCTCCCTTTAAAACGAAATGCAAATGTGGCTGTTGTCATGTTACCTTGTAAGATATGGTGGTAGGTTGAATTAATCTAAATGAAGCACAAAGCTTACTTTTAAAGATTTTGCATTTGTAATTACTGCTCATTTGAATTTGGAGAATTGATACCTTGCCTATTTATATGATAGAAAGCCTGTCACGAAGTCATAATTTGAGCCGTATCTGCTCTTTCCTATTGGGTTTTGGTGATGATTTGTGGTTAGGATGTTGTCCTCAGTCTCCTATTCAAGACTTTATCTTGCTTTAGTCAAGTTTTTAGAGATATCCTTTCTTGGGAAGGGAGGGGAAAATATCTCAGCTTGAATACTCTTCCCTTGAGTCTAAGTCCTTAAGAATGAGAATTATTTCATGTTTTGGTCTTTGTTGTCTCTGCTGCCTTGCACAGGTCTATCACCTAAAGCGTGCTTAATAAATGATTGTTGGTTAATTGATTCAGTTAGTGTCTAGGTTCCAAAGATTGCCAAGGCTGACATCAAGGGCAGTTCATCTACACTTTTCCCAGTTTGTCCTTCCCACAGCTGTTCACTTTGACATGGTCTAATGGAGCAAGTTTTCTGCCATTGTTTTAGAGAACCCTTGATTTCCATGAGACATTTCTAGGAATCCTTTAAAAGAAAGTATGGTAGGTACATTTAAATTTGCCTTATTTTGCCACCAGAATCCTTAGACCTTGCTGCAATAATACAGTAGGGGTTGGGGCTCCTTCAGATTTGGAAAGGCTCTAATTCCTTAAGAAACTCACAAAATCTTCTGGTTTGATGAAAGAAGCCAACATGGTTATCACGTTTTTTAACATCAAATTAATTTCTAAATATATTCCCATCCCTTTCCCTCTTCATAAAACCATTCCTTGTAACAAAGAATAAAAAAAATTGACAAGTATTTATTTCCCATTTTAAAAACATTTTTATTTAAAATTTTGAGTTCCAAATTCTATCCCTCCCTCCCCTTTCCCACTCTGATACAGTAAACAGTCAGATATAGGTTATACATGTACAAATATGTAAAACATTTCCATATTATTTGCAAGTATTTATTAAATGCTTACTATATGCCAGGTACCGTATTAAGTGTTGGGGATATAGAGAAAAGTGAAAAGGTATCCTTACTCTCAAGAAGGTTATATTCTAATGGGAGAGACAGCATGAGGACAAGGTAGCTATTAGATAGAGAATAGATGGAAGGTATGAGTAGTTGGAAGTGGGGGAGTGACTGAGGAAAGGAAAGAGGAAATATGTCAGTTAGGGTAAATGGCTGGGATATTATCCTCCCTAACTCACTTCAGAGGGTTGATGTTAGGATCAGCTGAGATAAAATCAATAAATGGCTTTGAAGACTGAAGTAACAGTACAAATTCAGATATAATAATAGATCTAGCTGAAATAGTCACAAAACAGAGATCAACAAATCTGAGGAATGTCTTCTATGCAAAGAGAATTGTGGTTCAACTGTATTCAACATAAAACATACATTTAAAAAATTATTTATTTTTAGTTTTCAACATTCACTTCCATAAGATTTTGAGTTCCAAATTTTCTCGCCATCTCTCCCCTCCCCCCACCTCAAAATGGAGTGTAAAGTTATATAGGCTCTACATATACATTCATATTAAACCTATTGTCACACTAGAACCAATGGGAGAAACCACAAGAAAGAAGAAACAAAAACAGAGAGAGAGAGAGAGAGAGAGAGAGAGAGAGAGAGAGAGAGAGAGAAGAGAGAGAGAGGTGGTGAGGTGGTGTAGTGAATAGAGCACTGGTCCTGGAGTCAGGAGGACCTGAGTTAAAATCTGGCCTCAGACATTTAATACTTACTGGCAGTGTGATCTTGGGCAAGTCACTTAACCCCAACTGCCCTGCCTTCACCCCTCCAAAAAAAAGGAGAGAGACAGAAAGAGAGAGAGCAAATGATATGCTTCAATTTGCATTCGGATTCTATAGTTCTTTTTCTGGATGTAGACAGCATTTTCCATCATGAGTCTAAAACATACATTTTTGAAAGTATAAAACTTAAGCTGTACTAAAGCAGGATTTATTTGACAGTAAGGACCTAGAGAGATCCAGGTTTGAGCCTTGACTGTTCCATAGTTTGTGATTTTAATGAAGTCAAAAGTCTCTTCTTTTGATGTGATTTATGACCTCTGTGTGCATCTGTTCTCTTATTTCTGAGTTTTTGCCTAGACTTTCTCCCCCCCCTTTTTTTTTTTGCTTTTTGGAGGGGGGAAGGCAGGGCAGTTGGGGTTAAGTGACTTGCCCAAGGTCACATGGCTAGTGTTAAGTGTTTGAGGCCGGATTTGAACTCAGGTCCTTCTGACTCCAGGGCCGGTGCTCAATTCACAATGCCACCTAGCCACCCTGAAGACTTTATTCTTTTCAACCTTTTTATCAGTTACTCAGATGAAAAAAGAATAGAAGACATGCTTATCAAATTTCTGGATAATAGACAACTTGGAGGGATAGCTAAATACATTGGCTGACAGATTCAGGATGCAAAACGTTATCAATGGTCTGGAATGATGAGCTGAGTTTAACTTGAGTTGAAATAATTAACATGCAAAATCAGCAGGAAGTGTAAAAAAGATGAGACCTTTCTTATTTGTTACATGTAGTGAGGAGACTAGATGGGCTGAGCTCGCTGCGTTCCTAATCTTGTTCTCTCTTGACTACTGTCTTTAAGTACTGGAATGGCTGTAACATGGTAAAATGAATAGGCTTAGGATCATGGGCTAGAAGGTACCTCAGAGGTCATAAAATCCACCTTCCCTCTCATTTTACAGATGAAGAAACAGATATAGAGAGGGTAAGTGAATTTCTCAGGAGCTCACTGATAACAAGTGACTGGGCCAGGACATGAACCTAGCTCTCTTGACATCAAATCCAGTGCAATTTCTTACTTTTAGTTTCAGAAGTGTCAGATAGAGGATCAAAAGGGCAGGGGAGGGGGCAGGGAGGGAGAGGTGTAAAGGAGACAAATTTAGGATTGGGGTAAAGAAGAATGTCCCAACACTTAGAGCTCTCTGAAAGTATAACAGGATGACACAGGAGCTAGTGGAATATCTCTCACTGGTTGTCTTCAAGAAAAGGTTGGGTGACCACTTATTTATGTGGTAAAGGATACTTTGCCCCCTTAAGTGTGGATGTGAAATTTTATGATTATGTGATAGCTATCCAGAAAATCCAAATAATAATGATGATGATGATAGAAAGAGCCCTTGTTTCTATAGTGATTTTAAGGTTTAATTCTCTAGGCAGAAAGTGTATTATTATATTTCTATTTTACAGAAGGGGAAGTCAAAGCACAGAAAAATCGAATGACTTGTTCAAGGTCACACAGCTGTCCGTTGCTGTTGTTGTTATGGTTTTAAGTCTGGCATTTTTCCCATTATATCCAACTTCCTCAGAATTAACATTTTATGTTAGAAAAGGAAACTGAGACTTATTGGTGGGACATGACTCTCTCAAGATCACGCAGCTAGAAGTGACAGAACCCCAGGTCATCTGTTACCAGAGATTTTATATAGGAGATTTATCTTCTGATATGAATTGGACTAGGTGACCTCTGCAGTCCCTTCCAACTCTTGAGATTCTGTGGGTTCTAATCGACTGTAGACTCAATATAGATATGATTGGGGAGGGGGCAAAAAGCTCCCTAGTTCAGTTTTAGGCCAAACTGACAAAAATGTGACGTGATAGTCCCTTCATATATTGCACTGGTCATGGTATACAGTTGGTACCATGACCGGTGCTGCATTTTAGAAGAGATACTAACAGACTGAAAATATGTACGTAAGAATGTGTCAGGATAATGAGGAGAATGGATGCTGTGTGACATAATTATCAGATGGAATATTTGAGGATGTTTTAGCAAAGAGAAAAGAAAACTTCTTGGGGGCAGGGTTGTAGGCATGATGATGATCTTCTTCTGTTTAGAAGAGGGCCCAGTGGGGAGAAGAGTGGTTTGGCTTATCGAGGAAGAGCCTTGAATCCAGAGGGCCAGCCAAAGGGTCCACGTGGTGGAAGTTTTCAGTTTGACTATCCAAGCATTAGAACTGTCTGAAAACTGTAAATACTGCTGCAATTGAGAGTGAGCTACTTGTCATCGAAACTATTCAGGCAGAAGTTGGATATTATATTATCAATGTGCTAGAGAACAAGATTCATCTATCACTTGGAGAGTTGAATTGGATCATCTCTGAGTTGCTTGTATTTCAAGAAATCTTTGATTCTTTCAGCCAAAGAAACATGTACATTGTTGAAAGGTGAAACAATAAAGCAGAATGAGATATCAAGAGTACTCTGTTGCTTCAAAGGGAATTTAATCGCTTCTCTTTTGTACTTAAATCATAAAAAAAAAAAAAACGACTGCTATCATCCAGCAGCATTTTCTGTGCCTCTTTATTAGTAGTTTGAGAAGTCCAGGAGATTGTATATTTTTGACTCTTTGATTAGGAGGGATTGAGGGAAGAAGAAATGAGGGAAGGAGAGAGAAAAGAGAGAGGAGAAAAAGAGAGATTGATTTGAGGGGGATAATGGAGGGAAAATGATTCCCTCCCATTTTCTAATAAAAAAAGATTATTTGGTAACTAAAAATGCTTTTACAGGATTTGTATTTTCTGCTTTGTCGTCTTTAAATAGGTCAGGCTGGTTTTTCATTCTCTAGGTTCCTGTTTGGCAGCTCCAAAAGAGGTCAGGCCCTCACCTGTTGTCATAGAGCTGAAGGCTTTCTCTTCCTTGTCCCAGAAGCCTCTGCTCTTTTTACCAAGCTACTGGGGAGGCTCAGGTTGGGATTTTGGTTCCTACACTTACTGACTGTGTGGTCCTGGACAAATCTCTTTTCTTCTCTGAGCCTGTTTTTTCCTTTAATTGTAAAAATGAGGATAAGAGTACTTATTTACCTACCTCAAAGGGTTTCTGTGAGCATAGTGCTTTGTTAAACCTTAAATCTCTATAAAAATGTGAGCTGCTGCTACTAGTCTTTTTCCACTTTTTTTTCCACTTAGGCTTGCTTAAGTACTTTAGTTTGTCACTTATAGAGAACAGATCAGATTTTTAGCTCAATGATCTCTACTACTTGGCTATCTTTTTTTTTCTTGGCTAATAAAGAACATTAGCTATTTATCTTTCATTTATTGTTATGATGTCTTTAAAACACATCATCCAAACTTTGTTTTCTCGTATCACCTGCTACCCTTCCCCATACTTAATAAAAGCCTATTGAGTTGAATAGGATATATTGATGCTTATATAATTATAAATATGAAATACATTATTGAGGTCATTCAGCATGCATAAATTTTGCTGGTGGATAATCTTGGCTTCTGGAGTGAAAGGTCATTTTCATGAGTATGTTATATTGTGGAAGAATATTTGTTTGGAGTTTCATTGATAGAATTGGAATAATTTGTCACCAAGATCTTTTATATAGCTCAGCATGTGACATTTTTCCCCAGAATATCACCATAAATCATGCCTATATTCTTCATAGTTAAAATAATCTCTTGCAGGGGTGGCCAGGTGGCGCAATGAGTAAGAGCGCCAGCCCCAGAGTCAGGAGACCCGGGATCGGTTTCAGCCTCAGATACTTAACACCTACACAAAATAACTGGCCATGTAACCTTGAGCAAGTTACTTAACCCCAAGTGCTTATTTAAAAAAAATCTCTTGCATAGATCTCTGCAGTGTGTCAAAAAGCCTTGAACAATAACAAACAAATGCGTGTTTGAGTTAGACATGAAGATGCATTGAGATTGTATTGGGAAAGAGCTAGGACTATTTTATAAGAAGCAAAATTTGTGCTTCTGCATTAAGAGATCCACTTAGCTTCTCTCTTCAGTTTTAAAACCTAAAACGATGGGGCGGCCAGGTGGATCAGTGAGTAAGAGCACCGGCTCCAGTGTTGGGATGACCTGGGGATCAAATCCGGGCTCAGACACTCAGCACCACACCCAGAAGTAACTGGCCGTGTAACCTTGATCAAGTTACTTAACCCCGATTGCTTCAAAAAAACAAACAAACCTAAAACGATCAGAATTTTGTCAGTATGGGTGCTCCTTCCATTGATGCACGCCGTCATAATCTCTCTCCCTATGCCTTACTTAGCATAGATGATACGCATGAGTTGACTGTGGCCAAAACAAATTGCCACTTTGTGGTGAATCCCCTAGTAATGAGTCTCCAAGTTTAACTGGAGTAGGCTTGAGACACATTGTCAGTCCCATAATTGAAGTCTTTTTAGCTCTGGAAGGACCTATTAGAGTTTGTGCACCACTCATACAGTTAAAAGACTCAGGGTCACCTTTATGCCATGATAAAGCAGTTTCTTGGGAAACATTATCCTATTTGATCTTGGAGTAAGCCAATGAGGTTAGAGTTTTGTTTATAATTATTATTCTCACCACCAGCTGATAGTGGTGGGTTTTTTTGGGGGAGAGGTGTCTTAAGGAACTCATAAAGATAATTTGATAATTTGCCAAGGTGTATGGAGGTTACAATCTCATGTCAAGGAAAGGAGTACCCAGTTTGCTGACTTCATTTTTTCTTTTTACACACTTAAGGAAGACACTTTATTTTTTAAAAAAAAGTTTTATGTGAGTAAGTTTCTGTGGTCCTTTCCCCAAAATACAAAAGTAACAAATAATAATCAGACCTCCTCTCTTCCCTTATTCAGTTCAATAAACAGTAAACACTTACTTTGTACAATACACCATAAGCGCTTTTTGGACCTTTAAACAGAGGTGGAGCCTGTCTTGTTTCTTAATGAAGGGCCTTGGACAAAGTATTTCATAAGCCACTTTGTGCTCACAGACATGTATGAGTACCAGTAATATGGTACAGGCTTTCTTTGTGAGAGCTGACAGGCTGTTTTGCCAAGGCCTCTGAATGCATTACCTCTCTTGATTGCTGGAAGTGTAGTCTGCTGCTGCCACTAGGCCTCTCCTGGCTAGGTGGCTGCTAATGATGAATTCCTAAGAATTTTTTTTCTCTAAAATCTATAGAATTCTCTGTTCTAAAAGACTAATTGGCTCTTAAATCATTTTACTTGGAAAAGTAAAGTGAAGAAAGCGTTAAGAAAGCCATGAATGTGCTTAGACATTGAATACAGAGTTCATAAAAAGTAGCCAATGGTATTGGTTTATACAAGGCGGATTGGGGATCATAGGATTGTATATTTAGGTCTGGAAGGGACGTTAGAAAGAAAGAATTTAAAATCATTTAAAAGGGAATAATTTTTTTCCTTAAACATGCTGAGATTAATTCTAGCATTATGCTATTTTGAAGACTCATTTTTCAAAGGTCTGCATTTACAAATTATTGTGAATTTTACATTTGTTGGCCTTTGAAGATTGATCCTTGATTAATTATGCTGGAGAAAAAAAAGAAACACCAGAAAAGGTTTTGGATGACAGAACCTACGTCTACAAATCTAGTATTCCCTGACATTTTGAATTGCCACTGGTGCAGAAGTTGAGGAATACCTGCTTTGAGTAGTGATGGTCTTCAGAGAGATATAACAGAATGTCTTCATTCAGTCCAAATCCTTTATCAGGCATGTAAATTGGAGTGGGATCACAGACCTAGGGTCTGAAAGAAAGAAAGGCTTACTAGAAGCCAGAGTATGGATAGTTAAGAATTTAAATAGAAACTTGAAAAAAAACCCCATATGATGATTATCATACATTTTCTAGTTCCTTATTTTAACACGCTAGCAAAGATTGGAAGAAATGGTTGGTGGAAACTTTTCAGATTATTATTATTATTTTTTAAACCCAGCACAGTCTTATTAGACATCCATTTAACAAAAAGCTGTTGAGTGCTTATTATTTCATGCCTTTGGTGTACCCCGGCATACATTCCTCAAGCACCTTGCTGCTCTCTGTAGTGGGGAGGTCTCCTCTTAAATAGCATCACAGCAGTAGGGGGGGCATACTCACTGCTCTGTTGGGTTTGTTTACTCTAACACTCCCCCCCCCCTTCCACTCCCCCTCCCCCTGCCCTGGGGATGGTTTCCAGTTTGGAAGTGAGAACCTTACACTCCATATTTTTGTTTTTAGATTTTATCTTGTCCTCTTAACTGCCTTCTAGGGGCTTGCATCTTTGTGTCAGTAAAGAGTATATATTTTGTTGAACTCCAGTGAGTGTATATATACAGGCTGGCAAGGGTTCCACACACAAATTGTCATGGGAACACATCCTTGATATTTTAAGTTTTAATAGAGGTCAAAGGGCCATTCACTTTACAGTTCACTTTCCATGCAGGGAGGAGAAAGAAAGCCTGTGCTCAAGTTTTGTATAAACCAGTTTTGGAGTGTGGGGGGGAATATGTGAATGGGTGAGGAAGAGTAACTTGTATTCAAGCTAAAATGGTTATTTCTCTCTTAAGGATAAAAAATTAAACTACACTAAATTGCTTTCCATTTATATATAACACTTGATTGATTTTCTCTCCTTACCCTCCTGTGTGTCATTTGGCTCTTAGCAGATATAACTCTCCATTCCAGTGCAAGTGTGAATCTGCTTTCCATTGTCTCCCAAGATATTCTGTATAATTGTGGGGAGAACATGCCTATTTTAATTTTGACTTATTCTTTTTTTGTTGTTGTATTTGAGTTAACGCCCAAGATTTACATACGTTAACATATTCCTAAAGCTGTTTTATTTTAATTTTTTTCAATGCTGACCTACACTGAGGGGAAAAGGATAATTATAATGGGAATATGACATATAAATTTCCTGTCCTTGTGGTCTACTCTATGCAGTCCATTGTTACTGTATTTTCAGAAGAGCAACTCTGGCTAGAAACTCTTGTGTAAAGCTCCATTGATAATCAGATATTCTGGAAACCAGTCTGATAATTCTTTGTGAGCTTTAACAGTAAATGAAGACCAATACAGTGATAGTGGTGGTGGCTTTCTCCTCTCCAGGTCTGCCTGTGCAATTCATCCTTTCTAGTCTTGCACAAGCTCTATGTGGCATATCCTTTCTGAGTCTTTTCCTGAAGCTTAAGGCCTTTTCTCCTTTCCTCCAAATCTATACCTTGCTTCATTTGCTCTTGTCTTATTCCACTTTTATATTTTACATTGGATTATAATTATTTGTGGGCATGTGTTAGCTCACCTGCTGCTAAATTCAGTGAGGTAGAGATTCTAGTATCTCCAGCATGAGCCCAAGACAGTGTTTTACACCCATTAGGTGCTCATTATTTAGTGACTGAATATCTGTGATATTGGGTACTGGGTTAAAAAATAAATCAGTCCACCTGCAAAGTTTTTACTAACTCTTCCCTTACTTGATAGTGTGTTACAATACAAAGAATCAGAAAACATATAATAATGATGTGGATTCTTTGTTTTCTATGAAAATTCTCAATTGTCCATAGTATGGTATTTTTCAAACTTTACATTAATAACAATTATCATTATATCTAGTATTTATAAAATGTTTTTAGATTTGCAAAGTGTTTTATATATGATATCTCATTTGTTCATCATAACAGTCTTGTGAAGGAAGTGTTATTATCCTCATTTTATAGTTGAGAAAACTGAGGCTGAGGTCAAGTCACTTGCTTAGAATCACACAGCTAGTGTTTGAGGCAGAATTGGAGCCCATGTCTTCCTGATGTCAAGTGCAGCAACTCTATTCATTATGCCATATGGGTGCCACTAGTGATTTTACTCTAATTTATGTGCTTGATAAAGTGCTGACACTTATATGTATTTGTGTGTGTAGCATATATGTGTATATGTAATATATGTATGTGTAATAAATATATGTACGTACATATCATATACATGCTGTAATAGTAATGAAATTTGAAGATCCCTTTGTATTGCTAAGCTAAGAGGTACTTAGCACCTAGTTTCAAATTAAGCCTCTTTTAAAGAAACAGAAGGTATGTTGCTGACATAACAAGAAGGGGCTGAACAGGGAGCTGCTGTTGCTGATGTGACAGGAAGGAGCAATACTGTGTATAAGGAAAAACCCCAGCTGGAGAAGTCAGAATTTTCTGGGAACTTTTGGTGGTGGAGCTTCTTCTGAGGGCCAGCTGAGCTGCTGAGGACTTCCGAAGGCCAACCAAGCTGCCGAGAGCTTCTGAGGGCCAGCTGGAGCTGCTGAAGACTTCCGAAGACTAGACAGAGCTGCCAGAGGAGGCATGACTGTGGTGTCGGTACTTTGTCTATTTGTGGCTTTGTTAAGCCTTGACTTCCCAGAAATAGAGACTGTGAGGTATTTAAGGTGGACTGGACACTGTGAGCTTCAGCATGGAACAGGAACTGCACAGAGAGCTGGACAAGGAGCTGGGAGCTGTCTGCCTTTGAAGCCAGGTGACAGTTTGGTGAGTCCAGGTGGGAGCTGGAACCATGGAAGGGGATCCAGGGAAGCTGAAAGCCTGCCCTGAGTCAAGATGAATAGACCTCTCCATGGGTGTGGAGTAGTGATGAAATTGTGACTGTGGGGTGGATGGTCTGTGTATTTCCCACTACCCCTTAAGAGGGTACTGAGTAGTGACTGATTGAATAGTGACTGATGACTGAATAGTGACTGATTTGTAACTTAGTGTGCCCCATGGGTAGAGGACTTTGTCCTTCTGTACTTTATGATTGAATGATTGAGTTACTAAGTGATTGATTGACTAAATGATTGTATTTTGTTCAAAACTGTGTGACCACTGTGGTGAAAACTATGTGGCCATTTTAGTGATAAGTTGTTACATGAGGAATGCTGTATTTTGATTTTCTGTGATAAGTTGTAACATTCTGAATGCTGTACCTTGATTTTCTGTGAATGTATTGCTCTTATTTGTTACTGAATAAATAGAGTGTTCGCTATAATATGTAATCAGAACCTTGAAAGCTGTTCACAGCAGCCATCCTCTGGAAAGCTGCTCGTCCTTGGTTTTATATGTGCCTATATACTTCTATGTTTATATCTATTTATCTATGTATGCATAGATCTAAAAGTAAGGAATTCCTTCTACCTATGTAGATTGGCACTTCTTCTGCCACTTAAGGGTCTTAGGATTGGAGTGGCTAGGTGGTGTAGTGAATAGAGCACTGACCCTGGAGTCAGGAGGACCTGGGTTTGGATCCAGCACACAAAAACTAGTTATGTGACCTTGGACACTTAAACCCCAATTGTCCTCCAAAAAGCAAAAAAAAAAAAGTCTTAAGATTGTTGCTAAGGGGTACTGGTATTGTGCCCAGGATTCCACAGCCAGTATCCAAAGAGATGGGAGCTCTTCCTGACTCTGAGGCCACCTTTCTCTACTCTCTCTACCATTCTGCCTCAATTCTTAGCTTTCAAATTAAAAAAAATTGTTGATGATCATTTCCTATTTTGTTACTGATGCTTCTTGGTGACTTGACCCCCCACTCTCTCAAATGTGTCCTTCCTCTTAAATAAATGTTGTGGAAAAAAATAGTTCAATCTATTGACCATTTCTGAAAATTTGTGCTGAAAGGCAAGAGGCTTTTTTTTTTAACAGATAGGCCTCTCAAGGCATTCTTGGTTGTTTTATGGATCAAAGTCCTGATGTCTGTTCCTGTTATTTTCCTTTATCTTATTATGGTCATTCTGTAAATTATTCTGTCTCTGCTTTGCTCTGTTGTATCACTTTGTGTGTCTTCCCAAGTTTCTCTGGAGACTTGTCATAGTCATCATTTCTTACAGTGTCATGGTATTTCTTTACATAAACATACCATAATTTTTCAGTCATTCCCCATTTGATAGATACCCACTTTCCTTCTAGTTTTTTTATTCTGGTGGAAAAAAAAGTTTTGCTATAAATATATTTGTATGTATCCTTTTTTTTGTATGTATAAGCATCCTTTTGCATATATGTGACCTTTTCCTTTTCCTTTGATTTATTTGATTTTGGAAATATAGTCCTAGTAGTGTTTTGCATGGAAGGCAAAAAGGGCATCTGTAATTTAGTGATTATTTTCTAATATAATTCCAAATTCTTTTCCAGAATGGCTGGACCAGTTGAGTTCTACTAGTAATGCTTTACTGGGCCTGTCTTCTCATAGTCTCAAACATATATAGGTTTTGCTTTTTGTCATCTCTGCTAATCTCTAGGTATGAGTTGAGATTTCAGAATTGTTTTAGTTTGTATTTTTCATATTAGTGATTTGAAGTATTATTTAAAAAAATCTTTTATTTTTTCCCAGCTACACTTTAAAAACAATTTTAGTATTAGTTTTTTTTAAAAAAATTTGAGTTTCAAATTCTCTCCTTCTCTCCCTGCCCCTTTTATTGAGAAGGCAAGGAATTTAAAATTGGTTACACATGTACAATCATGCAAAACATGATGCCATATTAATTATGTTGTAAAAGAAGACATAGACCAAAAAGAAACAAACAAGAAAAATAAAAGTTTTAAAAAGTATGCTTTGATCTTCATTCAAACTCCTTCAGTTCTTTTTCTGGAGGTGGATAGTATTTTCATCATAAATCCTTTGGAATTCTCTTGGATCACTGTATTGCTGAAAATAGCTAAGTCATTCACAGTTGGTTATTGTACAGTATTGCTGTTATTGTGTACAGTTTTCTCATGGTTCTGCTCACTTCACTTTACATCAGTTCATGTAAGCCTTTGCAGGTTTTTTTCTGAGAGCGCCTTGCTTGCCATTTCTTATAGAAAAATAGTATTCCATCACAACTATACACTATAGCTTATGCAGTCATTCCCCAATTGATTGGTATCCCCTCAATTTCTGATTTTTTTGCCACTACAAAAAGAGCTGCTATAAATATTTTTTTTCGTATAAATCCTTTTCCTTTTTGCTTTTAATCTTTTTGGGATATAGACCTAGTAGTAGTATTGCTGAGTCAGAGGTTATGCATTTTTTGATCATGACTTTCAGGTAGTCCAATAATTCTTAAGTTATTGCTCTTTGTTCTGTTTTCCAGGTCAGTTGTTTTTTCAATGAGGTATTTCACATTTTCTTCTATTTTTTCATTCTTTAATTTTGTTTTATTGTTTCTTCAAGTTTCCTAGAGTCATTAGCTTCTTCTACTGGCCCAATTCTAATTTTTAAGGAATTAATTTTCTTCAATGAGCTTTTGTGTTTCCTTTTCTATTTGGGTCAGTTCTGTTTTTTTTTAAATAGTTCTTTTCTTCAGTGAATTTGTACAACTTCTTCCATGTGGTCAATTACATTTTTAATGAATCCTACTCCAGTGAATTTTTGTGTATCTTTTTCCATTTGGCCAATTCTGCTTCTTAAAGGTATTATTTTCTTCAGCATTTTTTGTGCCTCCCTTACTAAGTTGTTAATTCTCTCTTCATAATTTTCTTACAACACCTTCATTTCTTTTCCCAATTCTTCTTCTACCTCTGTTATCTGAGTTTTAAAATCCTTTTTGAACTCTTCCAGGAATTCTTTTTGGTCCTGAGACCAGTTCACAGTTCTCTTTGAGGCTTTAGATATAACAGTTTTGACTTAGTTGTCTCTTCTGAGTTTGTGTTTTGATCTTGTCACCATAGTAACTTTTTGTGGTCAGGTTCTTTTTTTTATTTGCTCATTTTCCCAGCCCATTTCTTGACTTTTAACTTTATGTGAAAGTTGGGCCCCTTCTTGTGGGGGCACTGTCCCAAATTTGAGATTTTTTTGTGCAGCTATTTTCAGAGCTAGTTTTGGGGGTCTTTTCAGTTCTTCCAAGGTGTTATAATATAAGGGTAGGTGTTTTTACTAATTCTTTTGGCCTGTGTTCTGGTCTGTGAGTGACCACCAGAACTCTTTTCTGCCTGAAAACTGTGGTCAGAATCTTTGCTTCCTTGTGATCACAAGTTCTGGTTTGCTAGTACTCTTCCTCACCCTGGGACTGTGACCCAGGACTGTGACCTGGATTTTGCATATGGGCAGTACAAAAGAATCCTGCACCCAGTGTCAGCAAAGGGACCCCTGTAATCTTGTTCTGACCAGTTGTCTGACTGCTTTATTCTCTGTGGTTTGAGAGCTCTGGAAGCTTCTGTTGCTGATTTAGTTGTCCCCAAGGCCTGCTGCTGGATTACCTGGGCTTGACTGCACTCCAGTCTCACCCCAGCACTATGTATCTTTCCTGTTAACCTTCTAAGTTATCTTGGGCTGAAAAATTGTTATAAGCTGCCCTATTGTGGGTTGTTAAGAGCACAGGTGAATTGAATATAAATGAGGGACTACCTGTATTTGTCTCAGTTTTACTGTTTGTGGAAACTTTAAAAAAAAGAACAACCCAGTTGGGTTTAGTTAGGATGTGGACATCCGTTCTTGAAAGTAACTAATATGGTTACTTTCTAAAAAACAAAACAAAACACATCAAACCCTCAACATATTAAAGCACAACTGATTGCTTTGTACTTATGAAAGGTAGTTGAAGAATTTTGCATATGTCTTAAGAACTTATGCATAAGGCAGGGAAGAAACCCTATTGAACACCTTTGTATTAGCTTTTCTGTAAACAACTGATTGGAGTATGAACTTGTTTCTCTTTCTTTCTCTAAGTAACAAATCTCTTGTAAATAGTGAAAAAGAACATCCTGCTCCTTGTTTGAGTTCCTTGTTGAACTTTTGTGTTTGAGTAGGTTCATAGCATAGTGGACAGGAGAGTCTAAATTAAGTT
Organism: Petaurus breviceps papuanus; assembly: GCF_028583685.1. Classification (NCBI taxonomy): domain Eukaryota; kingdom Metazoa; phylum Chordata; class Mammalia; order Diprotodontia; family Petauridae; genus Petaurus; species Petaurus breviceps. Next base: position 58,549,941 of record NW_027185798.1, on the reverse strand, counting down.
TCCATAGTGATTTGTAACTTGATCTGTCTGTATTTCATTACTCTTCTGGACCGTCTTTTCTTTTCTATTAGTGACGTAGCTTATTTTTGCCACCCAGAAATGTGAAAAAAGAGCATTACTATAAAGTGCTTTGAAATTCTAAGAGGCTTAGTATCTGGATATTAGACCATCCAATTGAAAAATGATAATCTACCTGCAATTTCCTACTAAGGATGATTGTCTTTATCTTTTGTTGAAAATTATTAAGCTGCCTTTGGAAGTCCTTGTTCTGCATATAGGCATTTCCTGGGTTACAGACACTTGGTTTGTGAAGCTCCTGTACATATAAACATAATTTTATTTTGTTTCTTTTCATTTGGACATCAACCAAGCTTTCCAGAGTTGTAAATGCCATCTAGTGGCTAGAATAAGGAGCTAATATAATATCCTTGGTTTACTACCACTTTTTTAAAAATCTCATTTGGAAGTTGCATATGTGACATACTTTCCCCTTTTTCTTTGTCTTTTATTTCACAAATCAGTTAATTCCCTCAAGCAAACACTTTTTCAGATAGACAAATATTCATTCAAACCACCTTCCTTACACTCTCTCTTATAACATTGACTAGTTCTTATGGAAGTTTTTTTTTTGTTCTGAGTAGGAACCCCAAAATAATTATAACTGTGATAGACAGACATGTAGTCACAAAAAATCTGTAAGTTTTGAAATAAAATTAGACAAAATGAAAGCTAGTGTCATTAACCTCTAAAGTCCTTGAAAGTGTCTACAAGTTACCCCTCCCCCCATGGGAATTTCTAGAAGTCTCCATTTATTTTTCAATATCTTAATTAAACATGCTTTTGGGTATTAGCATTGAAAATAATAATTAAATACACTTTCCCCAATTTTATTGTCTTTCTGTTTGTTTTAATATTGGTATTACAGCGTTATTCCCCCATTTCAAATGTACAGTAACTTACATCATGGGTGAAATAGTAATGGACTATTATGGGCTAAACCAAGGACTTACCTACCATTTGTAATATTTTCTATAACGTTTTCCAAAGGAAAGCGTATTTTGAGGTCCAGACAAATGGCTTATGGATAAATTTGAGTATGTAAACCTATTTATAAGGTGGAGAAATTCTTATATTTGAGAATAAATGTGAAATTCACAGTAAGTTTGAAAATCGAGTCTTGGTTTACCATACTGAGTGTTTTTAAGCTTACTCACAACCAAAAATGAATGGCAAAGGAAGATGGGACAATTGTCCTGATTTTGAGTGCCATCATCTGTAGAAGAAAGCACTTCTTTTTGTGACATTGTACTATTATGACTCATTTCTTCTAGAATTTTGAAGTCTTAGATATTTTTTTAAGCAACTGGAGTTAAGTAAGTTGCTCAAGGTTACATGGCCAGTTATTTTGTGTGAGTGCCAAATATCTGAGGCTGGAACTGATTCTGGGTCTACCAGTGTTAGGGCCGGCGCTCTTACTCCCTGCACCACGTGGCTGCCCTGTAGTCTTAGATATTTTAAAAAGAGCTCTGATCTTGTGTATCAGGGCACCTGAGCTTTAATCCACTCTATGAAGCAGAGTTGCTATGTGATCATAGGAAAATCACTTCCCTTGTCCTAGGACTCAAATGTTCTCAGCTACAAAATGAAGGAGGTTATGATCTTCAAGACCCTGTCTAACCCTATGAGTCTAAGATTTAAAATTTAAGTGATTTATTTTGAGCTTTTGTCCATCGACTGAAAACTTATATTGTTCCTAGAAGTAATAAATGAAATCAAAGATCTTTCATTTTAAACATGACACTACTTACTTTTAGACAGTTCTTGGTTCAGGTAAGCCTGTGGAACTGGTCTGGATCTGTGTGTGTGTTTTTTTTAAGTTTGATGTTTTTTAAAATGTTAGATTATGAGAGGCAGCATAGATAGTTATATGTGTGTATGTGTATATATATATAGACATATGTATGTATGTGTGTTTATGTGTTGATATAGTTGATATATATAGCTGATAGCAATCATAGTTGATAGCACAATAGACTTGGAGTCAGGAAAACCTTGGGCAAATAAGTTAACCTTATTTCTTACTTGTTCAACGAGGAGGTTGGAGTCACTGGCTTCCAAGTCCCCTTCTGGCTCTGAATCTATGATGCTATGCATTTACCTGTATTGTTCTCTTAGGACGCAGCAATGTCCAGTACAGATATCTCTATTCTCCCTTGTATGTCACAAATATGTTTTTTAAACTGAGTCTGACTAGGCTTCCTCACAGCACAAAAATGGACCTAGCACTTCTTTGGTCTGTTTGTTTAAGAATGGGTTAGCTTAGCTCAGGGAGCTTGTCAACTCACAGCTGGGATTACTGGAAAGTAAACCCTGATTGCCTTCCATCAGTTTTATTGACACATCGCAGTATAGAACAAGCTAAACAGTGTCTTGCCACTTTGTGTAGGTATCCTTCAGGAGAAAACATCCTTTAACTTAGCTCAGCTGACATTCATAATATACTTGTACAGGACAGAACACTGAGCTAAGTGCTTTGGGAAATTAAGAAATGAATCTAGAGTGGAAGGAATAGATGCTGGCTTTGGACTCATGGGACTCTGCTTCTGAGTTCTGTTTCTCAGGCTTCCTGCTTATGTGAACTTGGGTGAATCACCAAACCTGGGTGGATGGGCCTTTATCTTTATCTTTAAAATGGGGAGGTTAGACCAGATGGTTTCGATGGTCCTTTTCATTTCTAACTATGCTCCTGTGAGCCTCATGCAACTTAAATATTATACTACTAAGGGAAATAAAACAGGCACAGAAAGAGAAAAACCTCAGGAAACAGAGGTTGGAGAGGAAGACCATTTTAGGCAATGGAAATGGTGTGAACAGAGAACAGGTAGTCGGGAACATGCCAGAAATGTTCTGGTAGTACTTGATGGCTGGAATATATTGTAAGTACAAGGGGACTAGCATGAGGTAAGACTGAAGAAATAGATCAGGGCCGGATTATGAACAGTCTTGGGTTTGCTAATGCAATGCTGAAGAGTCTAGACTTTGTTTCATAGGCAGTGACAAGTTGAAGATATTTCTGCAGGTAAGTGCCATGTGTAATACCTGCTTATCAGCAAGATTATCTTGGCAACAGATAAAGTTTTGTGGCACGTGAGACTGGGCTATAACAAATGGGCAGCCAAAGAGTTCCATTGCTAGCCTCATGCTGTCAGGAGAAAGTAGTTTAGGATGAATTGGAGGAAGGAAGGAGACAGAATGGAGGGAGGTAGACTATTTAGTTGGCTATTGGATTAGTTCAAGAAGAACTAATCATGAGGGGCTGAGGTTGTGGCAGTGCCAATGGAAAATTGGGGCCAGATGTAAGAATCATTAAGATTTGGTAATCGATTGATGATGAATCTGGGTATTTTTGAAGATGATTGTATTGTCCCAAATCCCCTTGCCTGATTGTAAATTACATGACAACAGAGATAAAATGTCTTATTTATTTGTGCATCTTTCCCACTCTTAACATAAAGATCTGCTTTAGTAAATGTTTATTGAATTGAATTGGGTAATTGGGAAGATAGACCATTCATAGAAAAATCAGAGGAAGAGAAGATTTAGGGATGAGAGAAAGAAAGATGAATTCAGTTTTGGATATGCTAAATCCAAGGTATCATCTGAACATCTGCTTAAAGACAGTCTGAAATTGTGGGGTCAGTGGTTTGGGAGAAAGTTTACTTAAGTACTCAATTCACTTCTGTAATCTCATTGATTTAAGTCTTTCTTCTAGCGATCCCTGACCCTGCTGGCTACTTTTGTCACTGTCCTCCCATAGCTTCATGACAGGGTCTAGCCAGCTTTCATTTGAGGGACACATTGGAGGGACAGCATTGGGTTTTCTACCTGTAATATTTTGCTCTCATGTGACTGGGTTGAAGACTGAAAATATAGACTGGGGAATTATCCATGTAGGGGTAATGTAGTTGATGTTGTAGAAGGAGATAAAATCAACAATAGGAGAACATTAAAAAATGAGATCTGAGAACAGATCTGTTTTTAGAAGGAAAGAAAAGCAGTTGGAGGAGCAGGGCCATTGGAGCAGGAGGAGACCTTGTAGAGTTCAGTGCCAAAGAAGATAAGGGAGGAAGGAGCTGTCAGGAGAAGGGAATGATCAACAATGCCTTGCTTATGAAGCAATTGTTTCCTCTCAAATAAGATGGATGTGCATCTGTAAATAATTTCCTGAAGTTCTTTGCAGTCATCTGTGAAATCAGCCCCAGCGGATTCACAGTTCTAAATGTAGATAACCATTGTAGTTACTCTCCTGAGAAAGGAACAACTAGAATCTTTAAGCTATGCTAATTCTCCTGAATAATGCCGTTTGCTCTTGGGTTCTGATAGTCTTTAACCAAGTTGGGCAGATTGTAATTAATATTTTGGATTGTATTTCCAGTAAATGATCAGCTCCTGTTGAAAATGCCCAGATATTTTTAGGCTCCTTGTAAAGTCTGGATATGATGTTAGATGGTAGACAGCAGCCTTGGAGGTTTGGTTATGATGTCAGTTCCTGCCTAAGATTTTAATTATTCTGGTCATCAAATTTTATAAAGCTGTTATACTAACTTATTTGTACTATATATACTAATTTATAATTTTTGCTTTGTGACTTATTTTTTTTTTGTCTTTTTGGAGAGGGTAAGTCAGGGCAATTGGGTTTAAGTGACTTGCCCAAGGTCACAAAGCTAGTAAGTGTTAAGTGTCTAAGGCCATATTTGAAAACGCAGTTCCTTCTGACTCCAGGGATGGTGCTTTGTTCACTCCACCACCTAGCTGCCCAAGTTCTGTGACTTATAATAGTGTCAACATCTAGAAAAAAGAATGTCTTGTTTTTCTGTATAGCATTTCGAACTAAAAATCTTAGCAGAGAACAGACATCAACATATTTCTCCTATTTCAATTTATTTAGCATAACAGATTATAGATATTAAAAATGAAACAAAATTCCATTTGAATATTTAGCCTTATGCTTATAGTCGTAGTTTTTAACTATGTTGTTTATATATAATTATTTTAAGTTTGAGACAATTTTTGTTTTTATAGGAGATTCAAATCAAATGCAAAATTGGTTATTTCATTTCAGAATATTGTAGGACATTGCATTAGAAAGGTGAGGAAAACAGTAATCCTCTATTCTGATTTGACCACAGGTAGTTTATTTTTATTCAGTCCTAGGTGCCACGTGTTAGGAAGCACTTTGATATAAACAGGAAGACCTTCCGAGGAGGGTGGCCAGGCTTGTCAGAAATCTAGAGATTGTACCATATGAAGCTTCATGAAATAATAAATGGCTGTTTTCAAGTAGCTGAAGCTTGTCTGTTGGAAGGGGGATTAACTTTGTTCTGCATATTCACAGAAGACAGTGCTAAGATCAGTAGATGAAGCTGCAAAAAGTCAAATTCAGGCTTGAGGTTAGGAACAAGTGTTTAACAATTATTACTGTCTGAAAGTGGAATGACCTGCTGCCTCAGGAGGTCGTAGAATTCTTATTTTATAGGAAATATTCAAGCAAAGGCTGACCCACTCAGACATATTTGAAAACCAAATTCTTGTTCAGGTGTGTTTTGCCCTAGAAGCCCTAGACCAGCTCCAGGATTCCTTCTAACTCTGAGATTCAGTGATTCTGTAAATCTCAACAAGTTGTTAAAATGGAGTGTAAATATTATTTTCTCTGTGGCTCTATACAATGGAATGAAAGAAAATGCTGTTAAAATAATAAAATTTAATAATTCTTTTGTCTTATTACAATTAAAGTACACTACCGTATTTAGGAAAGAACGCTTTTCTCTGCAGAGCCAATTTTTAAGCACAATATCATTTAAGAAAACTGAGGGAGAAACATTCTGAAGTCATGGTATATTAGCTTTTTACATGGACCTTCATTCTCTAAAAATATTAGTATTTTAATACCTCTCCTTATGCAGTCTTTTTAAATATTAGAAATAGTTCTGTAGAATAATCTGTCTAACTATCACTATGTAGACAAGTGCAGATTTCCTTGAATTCTCCCTTAAAAACAAATCTAACCTAGTAATCTCATTAATTTATTCCTGCAGTAAGAGAAAAACTAGTGATGTATAACACTGTTTATTTGAATGGAGCTCCTTGAAGAAAGGCATTGACCAATTTAGGGACATTAAAGTGATAATTTTCAGTGGATTTGATATAGTGAGAACATTATATCCATTTTGTTGATGCTGATAACAAAGGTACCAAGAGATTTGTAAAATCTTAGCCTTATAATGGAATGGACCTTACAGATGAGGTAGGCCAATCTTTTCATTTTGTAAAGGAACAGTGCCCAAGGGGTTAAGCAACTTGGCAAAAGTCATGTGGGTAGTAAGTGAAGCAGGTGGAATTTGAACCCAATTCCTTTGAATACAAATCTAGTTTATTTTCAATACCTAGAGATTGCCTAAGACTGTGATCTCTAAACTTTTTGTTTTATTCTCTTCTTGGTAGAAAATGTTTAGTGGTCATCCAATATATTTACATATTTATATTTTATAAATTATATATATTCTGTTAAACAATTTATATTATGTTCATTATAAGATATATAAAAATATATGTTAAGGATAAGATAAAGTTGAAAAGCAATATTTAAAATAATTTAACTTGATTTCTTAGCATTAAGAAACTTTTGATCTTACTGAAATATTCATATTTTAATTAGACCTATGTAATTGGATATGCTTTATTATTAAAAAAAACTTGAAATAAGCAATTTGAAGGTCTTTTTCTAAGTTTAGTTTATTTTAGTACGTGGCTATAATGGTCTTTCAAAGATACATACATCCAAATGAAAGAAGTAATCCAGATACTTCGTAAATAATGGTTCTCACTTTTCAGTACTACCTACCATGTCTGCAAAAATTTTTGTTGAAATTGGGCTAGCAAATTTTGATCTTCCTTTATTATTGATCATTTGCTTTTTTAATATGGCCAAAATTTGATAATAATATGTAATAAAACAATGTTTTTGATATGTAGATTCCAAACTTAATGAAATACTTCATTTGGAAGATATCTAGACAGGTTAGAAAATTCTTTTTCTTTTTTGAAATGCACAGATATGAAAGTTTTTGTATCTTTTTGTCAACAAAAGCTTAGTTTTAAAATGTTTTGTTAATCATAATATTATCTTTAGCTAATTATCTCAAGGCACAATATACACTAGGGAAAAGTTCATTAATAATAATTATAATAAATACAAATATATTTTAAATAATCTTATGGACAATTTTAAGTTCTTGGATCGATTTGTCAGATAAAATTGTCTTTTTTCTTTTTACTTCATAATATGACTGACAGTGAGCCTCATATTAAGAATAGAAGTGTCATTTCTGCCATTTCATTATTGTTTTCTTGTGTTTTCATTATTAGCATTTTTCCCAAGGAATGTTTTTAGGCCACATGTCCATTTTGTGAGAATTAGTTTAAACTAGGTCCTACCATCCATAAATAAATTTAGCTGGGCACATGTAAACTGAACTATGCCAGGATATGCAGAAATTGAGTGAATGAGTAGAAGGGCACCTCTGCCAAACGTTGCTGGCTTGTGGAATTCAGGATATCTTGAATATGATATGTGATATATTATCATTTGACCTATGTGCTGAATCAGGGTTTTGTATCACCTCATATGTGCAGTATGACAAAGCTTAATTTCTTTCTTAGTTTTTTTTAAAAGATAAATATAAATAGCTATTCTCATATATTCTTCCTGTGCTCTAATGAATCATGCCTCTTTGAGGCATATATTTCACCTTGGAGAACACTGGCTTAAGTTATTAAGAGTTGGGAATAGAATTAGTATCTGTTTCTTTTTAAATTTTGAGTTATGAATTCTTTCCCTCCCTCTTTCTCCCTACCTTACCCACTGAGAAGGCAAGCAGTATGATATAAATTATATATAAGAAATCATGAAAACCAATTTTAATATTAGCCATATTTCAAAAAAATACAAGAAAAACAAAGAAAGTGAGAAAATTAAACTTCAGTTTGCACTCAGAGTTCCTCCATTCTTTCTCTGGCAGTGGATAGCATTTTTTCATCATGAGTCCTTTGGAATTGTCTTAGATCTTTGTATTGATCATAGTAGCCAAGTCTTTCACAGTTGATCAGCATTACAGTATTGCTGTTAACTGTGCATGGTGATCTCCCAATTCTTCTCACTTCACTTTAAATCTTTTTTTGTTTTGTTTTGTTTCTTCTTTCTCATGGTTCATTCTATTTGTTATAATTCTGCTTTACAACTTGACTATTATGAAAATTTGTTTAATGTGAAGGTATATGTAGAACCTATATTGGATTACATGCCATCTTGGGGTGGGGGGGGGAGGAGAAGAAGATGGAGAAAATTTGGAACTCAGAAACTTGTGGAACTGAGTGTTGTAAACTAAAAATAAACAAATTTACTTTAAATCTTAAAAAAATTTAGGCCTTTCCACATTTTCCCAAAACCCATCACCTTTGTCATTTCTTACAACACAATAGTACTCCATCACAGTCATATGCTACAGCTTATTCAGCCATTTCCCAGTGGATGAGCATCACCTCAGTTTTCAATTCTTTGCCATCACAGAAGAGCTACTATTAATATTTTTGTACATATAAGTCACTTTGCTTTTTCTTTGATCTCTTTGGGATACAGACCTACTAGAGGTATTGCTGGATAAAAGGGTGTGAACAGTTTTATGACTCTTTGTGCCTAGTTCCAAATTGTTCTCCAAAATAGTTGGACCAGTTCACTACTCTAACAACATTTCATGAGTATTTCTATTTTTCTGTCATCCCCTCCAGCACCTATAATTTCCAGTAGGTGTGAGGTAGCTACCTCAGAGTTGTTTTAATTTGCCTTTCTCTAATCAATAGTGAATTAGAACATTTTTAATATGATTGTAGATAGCTTTGATTTCTTTTCCTGAAAATTGCCTGTTTAACATCCTTTGACCACTTACAGATTAGAGGCTGGCCCTTATTTTATAAATTTGATTCAGTATGTATTTAAGAAATGGAGCCTTTATCTGAGAAACTTTTTGTAAAAATTTCATTGTCTTTTAGCAAAATGTAGTTTTTTTGATTATCACTTTTAATTAGGTCTGTTTTTTTCTTTTGCTCTGTCTTGAGATCTTGATTGCTATCTCTGCCTTTTTTTGGGTTAGCTGAACCATATTAGATTCTGTTCCAGCCCTTTCTTTTAACTTTGTATGTGTCTTTCTATTTCAAGTGTGTCTCTTGTAAACAACATTGTTAGATTCTGGTTTCTAATCCATTCTGCTATCTCCTTCCATTTTATGGGTGAGCTTATTCCATTTATATTCACAGTTATGATTACTATGTTTCACCCTTCATCTCTTTTTCTTCTTTTTCTTTTTCTCTCTTTTTATCCTGCCCCTTCTCAAAAGTCTGTTTTGCATCTTATTACTACCTCTGTTATTCTGTCTTTCATTTTATCATCCTTCTTCCCCTCCCCCTCCAATCTTTCTGTCATCCTTTCCCCCTCCTGTTTTCCTATTGGCCAAGTTACATTTCTATGCAAAACTGAGTGTATGTTGCCTTCTGGAATATCATATTCCAATTTCTCCAATTCTTTAATGTAGAAACTGCTAAATCTTGTGTTAGCCTGATTGTAACTCTGTGATATTTGAATTGTTTCTTTCTGGTTGCTTGCAACATTTTTTCTTTGATTTGGGAGCCCTGGACTTTGTTTATAATACTTGGGATCTCTTTTGAATTCCGTTTTCCCTTTTGATATCTAAGATATCAGGGCAGTTTTCCTTGATAATTTCTTGAAAGATGATGTCTAGGCTGTTTTTTTTATCATGGCTTTAAGGTAGTCCAATAATTCTTAAATTATCTCTCCTTTGATGCATTTTCCAACTCAGTGGTTCTCCAATGGGATATTTACTATTTTTCATTCTTTTGACTTTGTTTTATTGTTTCTTGATGTCTCATGGAGTAGCAGATTCCACTTGCCCAATTCTAATTTTTAAATTTTTAAATTTTCTTCAGAAAGATTTTGTACTTTTTTTCCATTTGGCCAATTCTGTTTTTTTTCCCAGGAGTTCTTTTCTTCACTGAATTTTTTGTACCTTCTTTTCCATTTAACTTATTCTGCTTTCTGAGGAGTTCTTTTTTTCAGTGAATATTTGTATCTTTTTTTAACCATTAGGCCAAGTTCTATTTTTTTAGGTATTTTCTTCAGAATTTTTTTGTGTGCTTCTTTTATCAATTTGTTAATTCTCTTTTCATAATTTTCTTGCATCACCCTCATTTCTTTTTCCAGTTTTTCCTTACCACTCTTATTTCTTTCCTTAACTCTTATAGGGTTGGGTCCAATTAGCATTTTCCTTTGAGGCTTTGTTCCTAACTTTTCACAGTGTTGTCTTCTGAGTTTATGTCTTAGTCTTCCCTTTACCTGTAGCTTTTTTTATGGTCAAATTATTTTTTTTGCTCATTTTTATAACCTATTTCTTCACTTTGAACTTTATGTTAAAGTTGGATTTAGCTTACCTAAGGGTGGAGAGGCACTTTTCCAAGCTTCAGGCTTTTTTGTGCTACTATTTTCAGAGCTAGTTCTGGTGATTTCCTGGCATCTCTTTTTCTGATGAGAACTGTTCTGAACACATTACAACAATATACTATGTTGGCAAAAACATTGGTATCATCAGACTTGACTTTTGTCTAGCTGCATCTTTGTGAAAATCACTCAGTCTCTTTGGGCTTCCGTTTTTTTCTTCTATGAAAATGAAAGGAATGAACTAGATGATCTACAAGACCCTTTCCTATTCCTGTGGTTATTTTATAAAATCTTAATTGCGTAGTCTTTTGTTCATATTATTAGTTCTATGTCTGAGGATGCTGAGGATCATGGCAGAATGTTACAGGAATCTAGGTCTGGTTTGTAGTAAGACAATACATATTATATCCATCTTTTTCTATCCATCTATCTATATCTGTCTGTCTATCTACCTGTCTGTCTATCTCTCTATCTATCTATCTATCTATCTATCTATCTATCTATCTATCTATCT
>NW_027185798.1:58484518-58538853 GCF_028583685.1 Petaurus breviceps papuanus | reverse complement strand
TCTATCTATCTATCTATCTATCTATCTATCTATCTATCTATCTATCTATCTATCTCTTGTCTTCAAATGTCTAGGTCACAGAGATTATAGGTATTAGTGATAGGTATCTGTTAATCAGATAGAATGTTGGGAGAAAGCAGTTTGAAGAAAGAGTTGAGAAGTGAATGATGTGAAGCACCTTTATAAGGGGTCAGGGAAGTACTTATCTGGGATCCATGAGGATTGATGAAGAATCTATTCAGTACAGAGAGAAGGTGATGAAGATAGATTCTTCCTAAAAATAACTGTCATAAGTGTTATTTTTGAGGAAGTTCTATAAAAATAATTTATTTAAGAGTGCTAGCAATACAGTATATTTTCAGAAAGACTTATGTTTTGAAGAGGGGGAAAATGAAATGACTAATTCAGAAAAGAAATAAGAAAAAGATGCTTTAAGAGACTTTTAATCATCATCTGTAGTGAGTTTGATGAGTAGAGATCGAGTTTCCACTTTAGGTGGAGTTTCCAGACAAATGAAGAAGTTAGCTACTGATACTTTGAGAGTTTGAATTGACTCTGGCAATAATATTGGTCAGAGTGAAAATATTATATATATATATATATATACATACACACACACATATATGAGTAGTTGTATCTCCTTATGTTTATTACTCTAATTTAAAAATAAATTCTTTTTTCTGTAATCTGGATGTTTATTCAGTTATGGATAAATAAGAGTAATTACTAATGAGAAAGGAAATTTCTCTAGTTCACTGAATAGTTAATATTTAATGAATGGGATTGGAGCTAATTAAAAGCCTAATGAGAAAGAAGTTGTATCTTTATTAATGAGAAATTATTGGAGTATAATCCTAGATTGCTTTATAGAGTTCAAGAGGATCAAATTCAACATATGGTAAAAAGTAAAGTGGCAGTTTGAAATTGTGGTGAACATATTTCTCATATGTAAAGGGCTTGGTAAACCTTAAGAGCACTGTATAAATGTCAAGTATTATTGCCTCCTGCTTTAAGGATCATTTAAAATCCCATGTCTTCATTGTATTCGTCCTCCAACCCACATTGCAATGTTCCTTTTCAGAATTTCTTCTGCAGTTACCACTATTTCCAGATTTAGCAGTTTTTCATATTGTGTACTAAATGTTACTTATTTGTAAATCTTGCTTCCCTCAGTATATTTCAAAATCTTTGAATACCTCCTTGAATATAGCATAGCACCTTGAAAACAATTGGCTCATTACAACAATACTTCAATATGTAGCCCATAGTTGAGAACTTAGCAGACAGTGTGGTGTCAGTCAACTAGCATTTATTAAACATCTGCTGTATACCAGGCACTGTGCTAGGCTCTGGAGAGATAAGAAAGGCAAAAACCAGTTTTTGCTTTCAAGTTCCTCATAGCCTAAAGGGAGAGACAATATGTATGATACAACTGTGTACAAACAGGTTATACACAGGACAAATTGGGGGTAGTCTAAGAAGAAAAGCAGTAAGATTAAGGAGGACTTGGGAAGGACAGAAAGTGGGGCTTTAGCTGAGAGTTGGAGAAGGCCAAGGAAGCGAGGTGGCAGAGATGGGGAATGAGAACATTCTAGGCTATAAAGGACAGTCAGTGAACATGCATAGGGGGAAGACGTGTTTTGTGCTAGGATTAGCAAGGACATTAGTTGTCACTGAATTGAAGAGTAAGTATAGTGGGGAGTAAAGTTTAAGAAGACTTACTGGAAAGGTAAGAAGGGGTCATGAAGGACTGACTTTAAAAGCCAAACAAAGGATTTTTTATTTGATCCTAAAAATGATAAAAATCTAACAGAGTCTATTGAGTAAGAGGGTGACATGATCAGAGTTGTGCTTTAACAAGGCCACTTTGACAGATTGGAAGGTTGATTGGAATGGCGGAGAGGCTTGGGACAGAGAGAACAGCAAGCTATTGGAATGGTACATGTGTGAGGTTATGTGAGTCTGCATCATGGTGGTTCAAGTAACAGAAGGGGATGGAGATAGGAGGTATTTGGAAGGTAGAAATGACAGGACTCTACAACTGGTTGGATATGGAGGGTGAGAATGAGGAGTCAACAATGACTTCTTTTGGCCATGAGACCAAGTGACTGGGAAGGTTTTAGCAGTCAGAGATAATGAGGGAAGTCATATGAGAACTAATTTCAGTGGTATTAAGCAAATAGTGGCCATAATAGGGACTGATTATGTTTTACAAAAGCTGTTGCCTAATCTGTATCATTAGCAGCCATTTCATAAACGTGTAATTTGAGATTCTAAGAGGGGTAGTAAAACTAAGTGCTTTGCAGCTGGGTCATTGTAACATCACTACCAGAAAACTAATTGGAGCCCATGTTCTGTCATACTGAGATTTATTTGAAGAGGAAATATTTTGATATTTATATAGAGGAGCTAAAGTTTGGATAACAGTTTTCTTAGTATTTCTGTTTTTGTGGTTGGTAATTTTAAAAGAGTATTGCTTCACTTTTTTTTGAGGAAGTCTCTCTGTCTCACCTAACTTTCCTTAGAGGGTCCATATTTTATTTAGGAATTAGATTCTTCAGTCTGTTTCAGATTGTGATTCTTTAATGCTTGAAATCAATTAATCAGAAAGTATTTATTAAACACTTACTATGTGCCAAGATCTGTCCTCAGCACTGAGGATGTAAGTACCAAGAATGAAACAGTCCCTACTGGAAAGGAGCTCACATTACTATGGAAGAGACGCCTACATGTTATCTACGATATAAACAGGAAGTCAATAAATGCAAGTATTACACAGTAATTAAATATAAGGTAATTTGGGAAGGATGGCCTTAGCAGGTGTCAGGAGAGCAGGAATGGTTTCATGTAGAAGAGGATGTATGAGCTGTGTCTTTTAAAACAATTTTTATTTTTATTCTCAACTTAACAAATCATTTAATCACCAACCATTCGTTAAGCTTCTTTTATGTGCCAAGCACTGTGCTAAGCACAGAGAAAGGCAAAAGAAAAAAAAGGTTTTTGCCCTTAAAGAGCCCACATTATAATGGGAGAAACCATGCTGCAAAAGGGACAGGAGGTAATCTCAGAGTGAAGGCACTAGCAGTGGTGGTGGTGCAGTGGATAGAACATGGGGAATGGAGTGAGGAAGACCTGAGTTCAAGTGTGACTTTAGGTACTTACCAGCCATGTCCCTCATCTATAAAATGTACTGGAGAAGAAAATGGAAAACCACCCCAGTGTTTTGCTAAGAAAACCTCAAAGAGTTGGACACAAGTGAAACATATGAGCACCAACAAAACAACTATGTGTGTGTTTAAGTGAGTGTGTGTGTGTGTGTATATAGTATGAATATATACACATATTTGTGTATATGTATATACATATATATGTAGATACACATATACTGAAAAAGTAGATTGTATATGAAATTATAGTTTTCTCTTATGTACAGCTTCCTTTTCAAATATGTAATAAGATCAGCCCAATAGCTTTCAGTGTTATTTGGCTTGTTTGGCCTTCTTTCTAGCTTTTCTTCTGTTATTTTCTCTCCATTAAAAAGAAAAAAAGAAAGAAAGGAAGAAAGATGCCTCAATGATTTTCCCCTGTCTGTCTCTCAATATCCCTATCCCTCTTTACCCTCTACCTCCTGAAATGGAAAAACAAAAAAGAAACAAAGCCCTTGTAACAAATCCACATAGTCAAGTAAAATCAATTCACATATTGCGTGCCTGAAAACGTATTTCTTGTTCTGCATCTTGAATCCATCACCTCTCAGACAAGAGATGGAAAGAAAGCTTCTGCAGTTCTCTGGAATTGTGGTTAGTTAGTCATTATGTCAATCAGTTCTCAAATGTTTCAGTTGGTTTTCCTTATAATGTCATTTTTATGGGACACGGTATTCTTCTGATTCTGCTTAATTCACTCTGCATCAGTTTCATACAGATCTTCCTAGGTTTCTCCAAAACTGTTTCTTTAATCCATTTTCCAACTAATGGCTGCCCCTGTAGTTTCTAGTTCTTTACCACCACACAAAGAGCTTTTATGACTATGTTTAAACACACAGTCCTTTTCTTCTTTCTTTGATGTCTTTGGGGTATAGGCCTGATAACAGTATTGCTGGGTCAGAAGTTACGCACAGTTTTATGATTTATTGGGAGTAGTTCTACATTGTTTTCTAGAATGGTTGGACTAGTATCACAACTCTATCAATAGTGTGTTAGTGTCCCATTTTTTTTTCTGTATCCCTTCCAGCATTTGTTATTTTCCTTTTCTATCATGTTAGCCAGTCTGATAGGTGTGAGATGGTATGTCGGACTTGTTTTAATGTGCATTCCTCTAATCAATAGTGGTTAAGACCATTTTTTCATGACTATTGGTAGCTTTGACTTTTTCTATAAACTCTCTTCACATCCTTTGACCATTTACCAGTTGAGGAATGGCTTATTTGGCCCACTTCCCTTTATATTTGAGAAATGAGGCCTTTATCAGAGAAACTGGCTATAAAATTCCCCTCTCCCCCAACTTCCTGTTTTCCTTGTAATTTTAGCTGCATTAGTTTTGTTTATTCAACCTCTTTTTAGTTTCATGTAACTAAGATTACCCATTTTACTTCCTGTGAGCCTTTCTATCTCTTGTTTGGTCATAAATTCTTCCCTTTCCCATAAGTTTCTCAGGTACATATTTCTATTTTTCTCCAATATATTTATATCACCCTTTATGTCTAAATCATTTATTTCTTCTGACCTTATCGTTATATAAGGTGTAAGATGTTGGTCTTTGCCTCATTTCCTCCAAACTGCTTTCTAGTTTTCCCAGCAATTTTTGTCAAATGATGAGTTCTTACCCCCAAAACTCTAATCTTTCGGTTGATCAAACACTAGATTGCTATGGTCATTAACTACTGTGTTCCTGATCTATTCCACATATATACTCTGTTTCTTATCCAGTATCAGATTATTTTTATGATTACTAGTACTATAGTTTGAAATTTGGTACTGCTAGGCTGCTTTTCTTCACATTTTTTTCATTGATTCTTTTGATGTTTTTGATCTTTTGTTCTTCCAGATGAATTTTATTATTATGTTTTCTAGCTTTATAAAATAACTCTTTGGTAGTTTGATTGGTATAGCACTGAATAAATGAATCAAATTAGGTAGAATTGTAATTTTTATTGTATTGCTTGATCTACCCATGAGTAATTAACTTTTTCCCAATTATTTGGATCTATTTTTTTATTCATATAAAGAGTGGTTTTTAATTGTGTTCATATAGTCCCTGGGTCTGTCTTGGCAGGAAGACTCACAAATATTTTATATTATCTACAGCTATTTAATTGGATTTTCTCTTTTTCTCTCTTGCTGCTGAGTTCTGTTGGTAGTACAATATATTGAAATGCTGATGATTTATGTGGGTTAATTTTATAACGTGCAACTTTGCTAAAGTTGTCAATTATTTAAACTTGTTTCTTTAGTTCATTCTTTAGGATTTTCTAAGTATACCTTCATATTATCTGTGAAGAGTGATAATTTTGTTTCCTTATTTCCTATTTTTATTTCTCTGATTTTTTCTTTATCTTATGATATGGCTAGCATTTTTAGTACAATGTTGAATAACAGTGATGATAATGAACATCCTTGTTTCACCCCTGATCTTATTGGGAAGGCTTCAAGTTTATCCCCATTATAGATAATGATTGCTCTTTAGTTTAGATATATATTACTTATTTTAAGAAAGGCTTCATTGATTCCTATGCTTTTTAGTATTTTTAAAAATAGGAATGGTTTTTTATTTTGTCAGTTTATTCTGCATCTGTTGATGTAATCCTATAATTTTTGTTGTGTTCACAAAATTTTGGTTTTTTGTCACCTTTGCCAATCTGAGTGTGAAGTGGAATCTCAGACTTGCTTCAACTTCTATTTAAGTACACTGATAAACTTTGGCTCTTGTTTTTATAAGTTTGAATCAGTTCCTTACATGTCTGGGGTATGAAACCTTTATCAGAGAAACTTTATGCAAATATTTTTGCACGTATCTGCTTCTCTTCCAATTTTAACTTCATTAGTTTTGTTTATATAAAAGCATTTAAATTCTATATGATTAAAGCTGTTTTATCTTCTGGAATCCTTTCTGTCTCTGGTTCAGTCATGAAATGTTTCCCATCCATAGATGCAAAATGTAGTTTCTTTCTTGTTCCTCTGATATGTTTATTAATTTCACCTTTTATGTCTTAAGTCATATACCCATTTGGTGGCTTATCTTGCTATGTGGTATGAGATTTTTAGAGAAATATTTAATTTCTGTCAGATTACTTTCCAGTTTTTCCAGAATGTTTTAATTGAATAACGAGGCTTTAACGCAATAGCTGGAGTGTTTGGAAACATTAAACACTAGGTTGGCAGGTTCATTTGTTCTCTATGTTGTGTTACCTAATACTGTTCCACAGACGGACTTATCTATTTTTTAGCCACTACCAAATCATTTTAATGATTACTGTTTTGTAGTGTAGTTTGAGATCTGGCACTGTGAAGCCCTCTTCTTTCTCACCACCCTCACCCCCCCCCCCATAATTTCCCTTGAGATTCTTGGCTATTTCCTCCTCCAAATGAATCTTTATTATTTTTGTAGCTTCATAAAGTGATACTTTATAGCTTAAATATGACAATGATTAAGTAAGGTAATATAGGTTGTATTGTCATTTTTATTATGTTTGCATAACCTACCCATGACCAATGAATAAATTCTCTAAATATTTATGTAAAATTTGTTTTGTAGTTAAATTTATGTAGTTCTTATGTATCGTGATAGTCTCCCAAGTATTTTTTACATTTTGTTGTTATTTTAGATGGAATTTCTCTTTCTTTTGCTGATGGGAGAAAGAGAGCTGGGGTTTTGTTGATAATATACAGAAATATTCATAGTTTATGTGTATTTTATATCCTGCAGCTTTGATCAGTTTATTAAATTGTTTCCCATTAATTTTAGTTGATGCTATATGGTTCTTAAGATAAGCTATCATATCATGTGTGAAAAGCAATAATTCTTTTCCTGTGTTTACCTGTTTATTTCCTTGATTCCTTTCTCTTATCCTATTACAATAGCTAGTATTTCGAGTACAGTATCAAATAGAAATGGTTGTAATGGGCATCATTGCTTTATCCCTGGTCTTTTTGGAAAAGCCTTGAGGCTTTTTCCATTACATACATTGTTTACTCTTGATGTTAGATAGATATTGCTTATCATTATAAGAACAAGTACATTTTTTGAATACTTTATACTGTTTTTCAAAGAAATAGCTGTTGACTTTGTTGGAAGCTTTTTTAGCATCTATTTATGTCATCATATTCTTATTTTTATTATTAAATCAACAACATATAGAAAGAGATGGATCCTTTTTCCTATTTTTATTTATTTTTGAATTTATTTTTTAAAGCAATTAGGGTTAAGTAACTTGCTCAAGGTTACATGGCCAGTTATTTCTGGGTGTGGTGTTAAGTATCAGAGCCTGGATTTGAACCCAGGTCATCCCAACTCTGGGGCCATTGGTCTTACTCACTGCGCCACCTGGCCATCCCTAAGCAATTGGGGTTAAGTAACTTGCTCAAGGTTACACGGCCAGGTGTTTCTGGGTGGGTGCTAAGTGTCTGAGCCTGGATTCGATCCCAGGTCATCTCAACTCTGGGGCCGGTGCTCTTACTGTCTGTGCTACCTGTCTGCCCCCTTTTTTCCAATTTTTATGAATAGTTAATGTAGTTTGTAATTAATTATTCTTTGAATATTGATAGAATTTAATTGCAAATCCGTTTGGTTCTGGAGTTTTTTATTTGGGAGTTCAATTATGGTTGTTTATTTTTTTTCTCATACTAAGTTATTTAAGTAACTATTATGTTAATTTGAGTATTTTTTTTCAGTTTTTATCTATTTTATGTTATTTATTTTGTTGGCATATATAGTTGGGCAAAATAATTTTTGATATTTTCTTTTATTTTCTCTTCATTTGTTTGAGTTCCCTTTTTTATTTTTGATACAATTTAGTTTTCCTTTAAAAATCATAGTAGCTATTTATCTATTTTATTAATTTTTTTATCTAGCTCCTTTTATGTATTCTTTCAATGATGTTTTTGCTTTTAGTTTTGTTAATTTCTTCTTTGATTTATGGTATTTCTTTTGGTGTTAAATTGGGATCTTTGATTTGTTGCTTTTCTAATCCTTTTTTAGTTGCATGGCCAGTTCTCTCTCTCTGTCCTGCCTTCTCTCTCTCTATCTCTCTCTCTCTTCCTTCCTCCCTCAAAACCTGCCCCCCCCCAATTTACTCCAAGGATGGCTTTAACTGCATCTCATATATTTTGATATGTGGTCTCATTGTTGTCATTTTATTTGATAAATTTTCTGTTGTTTCTATAATTTACTCTTTTATCTACCAATACTTTATGTTTAAAGTACTTATTCTTTAACTAGTTTTTTTAATTCTTTAAAGGTCATTTGTTGAATGTAATTTTTATTGTTGTGTTTCCAGGCTGCATCTCTATAGCAGTTCCTTCCCAGGATAATGGCCGAGGGCATTGGTCTGGTAGTATTACAACTTCTAAGGTCTCTTGGGTTCAGAGTCCTGGGCTCTCTCCCTCAGAATCTGAGTGGAAATTGTGGTAAAGGTGTGTTTTTGTTGTTTGATTTATCTGGCGCTTCAGTCTCTCCCTCAGTGTATCTTGTGTCAGCTAGGGTGACTTGGGTCTAGGATAAGTATCTAGCATATTTTTCTATAAGGTTCCATTTGTTCTTGTTGTGGAATTAATCTCTTCTTCTGGAGTAGAAATTATCTCTTCTTTAGAGGTCTCTCAGCCCATAAACTTTCTCTATTGTGTTTTTGTCCTGTTTATTCATATCTTCAGCTTCATTTTTTGTATCAGGGCCTTTTACTTGGGTCAAACTTCAGTCATCCATTCTTGGATGATGTAGGAAAGCCTTATTTAATCCTGAGTTTCGTGGTCAGATCTAGCCTCCACATTCGCTAGGAATTGTCTAGCTTTGTTTCTTGACTGTGGTTCAGGTCAGTGCTGTCTGGGTTGGTCTGTAACTGCTTGAACACTGCGTTGAGAATGGGTGTTTGGACCCTAGTTTGGCTCTGTCTTCTTCCACAGATAGGGATGAAACCCTTGGTTTGCCCCTTGGGCTGCTGGGCGCAGATCTGGCCAGACTTCTGCTTTAGGACTGAGGTCCTTGCAATTCAGCTTAGTCTAGCTTTTCTTTACTTGCTACTCCTAATTTCATGGACTTCTGGCACTTTTTTTTTTTTGGTAGTCCTTGACTTTATAGAGTTAATAGGTGATTTACTTTGGTTTCATCATTATTCTTTCTGATGCAGTTTTAGAGATTTACTGGATGTTTGTGGAGGAATTGGTTTTTTTCTGTCTATTCTAAACTCTCATTCTCTAGTTCATGGCCCCTATACTTATTTCTCTCTATTCTCTGTATTCTTTATGGAATAAAAACCGCTGAGGTATCCATTTTGGTCTCTCTCCTCTAAGTACCTTCTTCCACTGCATTTTAGAGCTTGCCCTGAAGATTCCCCCTTTCCATTTTGTCCCACTCCTGGAAAAATGCCAGTTCTTCAGGTGACAGGACACTGTGAGAGGTGGAGTCAAGATGTGGAGTGAAAGCTCGCAACTTTGCTTCAGTTCCCTCAAACTTACTTCCACAATGACCTGGAAAATGTATCAAACAGAATTCTGAAAAAAAGTCAAAGTGAGTAATTTTTCCAGACCAAGGAAGCTTAGGAACATAGAGTGGTATGTGGACATTGGGGTAGGTGCACAGTGCAGCAGCAGAAGTAGCAGTAGGCTGTGGTGGCAGTAGTCATGGTGAGAAGTGACCAAGGACCTACAGGGGTTGAACATCTGGGAGAAAGAGATTCCAGGAGATCCCCTTTATTAACATTGGGAGCAAGAATTGGTGCTATCTACTAACACTGTCACCCATTATCCAGTTCTGGGTTAATTTTTTTTTTTGCTTTTCTGGAGGGGGGAAGGCAAGGCACTTGGGGTTAAGTGACTTGTCCAAGGTCACACAGCTAGTAAGTGTTAAGTGTCTGAGGCTGCATTTGAACTCAGGTACTCCTGACTCCAGGGCCGGTGCTCTATTCACTGTGCCACCTAGCTGCCCCTCTGGGTTACTTTTTTAGGTCAGAGTTGAGTGGTTGCAATTGTGAGGGAGGAGGGACCCTACCTGTGCAAGGAGTGGAGTGCAGAGTAGGAGGGCAGATCCTCTTCCTTGATCATACCACTTTGGGATCACTGAAAACTTACAAGGACATTAAAGACAAAAGCTCAAGCCATGTATCTCTCACAGTCCCCAGAGGTGAGCAGAGTCCAACTCAAAAATAAAGTCTAAAGTCAAGAACTAAAGTGGGGAAAAAAGAGCAAATAAAAAAAAAACTGCCATAAAAATACTGTGGTGATAGGGATGCTAAATAGAGTAACTCCCAAGACAATGACTCAAAAATATCTACGAGTAAAGCCTCAAAGAAAAGTGCAGATTGGGCACAAGCTCAACAATAATTCCTAGAAGAGTTAAAGATTTCTAAAAAGAGCATAAACATGATTTTATAAATCAAATAAGAACAGTAGAGGAAAAATTGGGAAAAGAAATGAGAACTATAAAAGAAAATTATGAAAAGGAGATTTAACAGTTTGGTAAAAGGGGTGTGTGTATGCACAGACACACACATACACACATACACACAAACACACAAACTGAAGAAACCCATCTCCTTAAAAGTCAGGACTGGCAGAAGGTAAAAAAGGTACAAAATTTCCCTGAAGAAAATAACTCTTTAAAAATTAGAATTGGTCAAGTAGAGACATGAAGAAACCATAAAACAAAGTCAAAAGACTGAAAAAAACCGAACAGGTGACAGGACACTGCCCCATAGCAAGATCTATCTCACCTCAACATCCTATACTATATATCCCACCAATGACCTATACACCCTTTACCTGGTCACTTTTTGTTCTTTTGCCTCAAAACCTCCTTACTGGGTCCATGGCCCCTAGGAGCTTTAACTCTACCTTGTCTAGAAGTAGGATGAGTGAGTGGTCTTTTCAAATCCCCATAGACAACACCCAGTGCAAGATTCCTTTCTCTCTTCAGAGAACATCCCTCTTCAGTTATAGGAACTTTCTCCCAGCATCAAAACAGGATCTGTTACTTTTCCCGCTACCCTTTTCGGTCCCCCCCCCCCCCACTTCCTCATTCGTTCCTCAATAGGTTTTTCTCTTCCTGAAAAACCACAGCTGTCACATTTCCCTCATTACCAGTCTTTGACTTGACCACAGTACATCACACACTCCCCTTTGTTCTCCCCCCTCCTTTTATGCACTCTCCCATTATGTAAGGAGTCCCACAGACAACATTGATTCACCTGTAGGCATGATACTGAGAGGTTGTGTCCAGAATGCCCCAGGCCTATCTCACCACCAATACCTCTACCTGACTTTTGCTTTTACCCTAGGCATATTGTATATACATATTTAGAAAGAAGTCTCTCACTGGTCTCTGCTGTCATTGCTGCTGTTGATGTTCCTTGGCAGTATAATGATAATGAGAATTTGAAGATCTTCCCTGCTCCTTGACAGGCTTAAGTGAATTTGAGGACCTTTCCTGATTTGAAAATATACTCTGCCCCCTAATAGGCTGAATGTGGGCACATGGAGCCTGTGGTGGGAAGCTTGTTTTTCAGGAATGCACACACCTTGTTACTTAGTGATTGGGCAGTGGGTCACGAAGGTTGTGATATTCTCTGACCCTGGAGAAAGCTATATATATACCCTGATGTGAGGTTTTGCTTTGGGGCTCACTCATGAGAAGAGTTGTGTGATTTGGCCAGATGAGACTCTGGGCAGCTGTTGAGTCCCCCAGCTTTGAAACCCTAGATGTTGGTGCTTCTCTCTGTGGTAACTAACTAGGTATGGATGTAATGGTGAGAAAACTGGAAGCCCTGTCTGCTGGTCTGTTTCTCCATCTGTATTTTTTGTCTGCTTGTAACTTCTGTTTGTTTTCTCTGAAGTTCAGGGTGCTGACTTTTTCCACTGAACTAGATAAATGATAAATGTTTGATTAAAGTAAGATTGTTAACCCCTTTTGAGTTGCTTTCTTTTAGAAAAGTGGATCTAAGAACCTGTGCTAGCAGCCATCCTGGGTATGCTAGGGTGCTTGCTGCTACAGGCAGCTTTATTAGTTCACCCCTCCTGCATGTCTGTTATCTGGGGTGTTCATGAAGCAAATCATCTCTTCAGGAATAGTTTTCTTTCTAAGAATATTTCAAAAATTTCCTTATTATTGAATATCCATCTTTTTTCATTCATACTTAATCTCGTATTTGCAGGGCATCTCACCCTGGGCTGATTCATCCTGAATTCCATTGCCCTAATGAACACAATACTCCATTCCTTCTTGTATTATCTGTTAGGACCAAAATCGTCTTATGTTATTCCCATTTTCTTTCCTTTGTACTTCATGGTAGCTTACAAAATTTTTGGTTTCTGAATTGAATTGTTGAACTGTATGTCTTGGAGTTTAGAGCCTTGGACTTTTTTCCACCCTTGAGGCAATCTTTGGATTGCTTCAATTGGCATTTTGATTTCTATGTTCAGAAGTTCTAGGCAGTTTTCTTGTGTTATTTTACTATATTATTCACATGATAGTATTCAGGTTTTTGGACATGTTCTTCTGGGAGATTTATAATCCTTAGTTTCTCTCTACACATTCTATCTTTGAGATCAGTATGTTTTGTTTGAATGGACAGCATGTTATTGGTTTTTGTTCTAAATTATCCTTCACTTCATGTATTTGTATTCTCAACTATTTTTCTTAGTGAGACGTCCCATTTCAGGTTCAAGTTTTCTATTCTGCTATTTATTTCTGGTGTTTAGGCCTTAAATCCTGCTCAACAATTTTTGTTTTTCTTTTAAACTACTCAAGAACAGTGTGTTGTGGTTGCATGTTCTCAAAATAAGTCACATGGTCCTCTCATCCAGTATTGAATCATTTTCTTTTCTTTTGCATTATTTATTCATAAATGATGCCTGAATTCATTTATTAGATCTGGGATTGTATTTTCTTCTGCTAGTCAAGTTTTCCTTGTTGGTTTATCTGCTTGTGCTCAAGGTCTTTGAGTTTTCTTCCTTTGACAATTTGGTAATTAGGATCTTTGGTAATGTCAGTCTTTTTCTCCTTATTTTCACCTATAGCTCATATTTTAAACTCCTTTTTCTCTGATGGTGTTTTCCCTGTGCACTGGATCTCAAAATGTTTTAGCCTCCTTCCAGGCTGGGCTTCTAAGGTTCACCAGCCTAGGTCTCTGCCCTGAGTGATTTTTGCAGGGAAAAGAATTGGCCCTGAGGGGCGGCTAGGCCGCGCAGTGAATAGAGTACTGGCCCTGGAGTTAGGAGGACCTGAGTTCAAATTCGACCTCAGATACATACACAGAAAACTAGCCATGTGACCTTGGGCAAGTCACTTAACCCCAATTGCCTGCCTTCCCCCCTCCAAAAAGCAAAAAAAAAAAAGTTATTAAAAAAAAGAATTGGCCTTGGGTGAATGCTAGGCTCCTCCCCTTTAGGTTTAATGGAGTGTCACACAGCCCTTTATCACCTCCACCTCCATCTCCTACTCCCACAATGCCCTATTCTTTCCCTTATTTCACAGTTCTCTTCCCTGGCAATACACGCTGGTTTGCTTTTGCAGCTTGGGGTGATTTCTATCATTTCCAGTTGGGTCTTCAGGGGTGGGACTGGGGTGCTGTAGGATTGAGTTCTGTTTCAAGTTCAGACATGTCTTGCTCCTTTCCCATTATTCCTTGTTCTCCTGCAGAGAGATCTTTTGCAGTCCAGAACACTGCTAGGGTTCTGACTAAGGAGATCTTAGCAAATGTTTGCAGTTTGAGGCTTCCATATCCATAATGCAAGGTCTGTGTAAAAGGGAGGGAACTGGATTTTAGGGTGTTTTGTTGTAAGCCCAAGAGTTGGTTGTCTAGTGCAACCTTGTTGCTGGATGTGTGATGGACAGTAGGGAGGTGCTGGGTGGGAGTAGAGCTAAAGTTAGGCATTAGAGTTCATAAAGTTTTTTTTTTACTCTTTTGGTTTCCTGGTGCCCAAAACCATGGATGCAGTTGAAGTTGCTTTATCTTTTTAACCTTTGGTTTGAGAGGTCATGAGAACTGGAGAAAAGGTCAAGTCCCTCATCTTGTTGGTCAAGTGACCGGGAATAGGTGCATTTATTTTTACACTTTTTCTGAAGTCAATCACAGAATACTGAAATGACCATTAAATTTATGGTCAAAAGAAACTTATATCCTTGTGATGCTACTTACTGTCTCCATGACCTGATACCCATGGGCCTCAGTTTACTAAGTTGTAAAGTGAGACAGTTGGAATAGTTGACCTATGAGGTTTCTGCCAGTTCTAAATCTTTTATGTCATGATCCCAAGTATAAGGGATATAAAACACTTGATGAGGAGAGGTTCAGGGGGCAGAGGTTAGAAAGGGTAATTATTATCTCCAGTTAACTTGTGTGTTTGTTTACTGGGTTTTTATTTGTAGGGCTTGCAGCAGGCTATGTCTTAAGTTTCTTATCTGGAAAAGTGCCCAAGGAGACTTGGTTATTAGAAAGTAGTATATCCTCAGCTATCAAATGGAAATCTCATGGGTGGCATTACACTTTTCTGGTATTACACTATTCTGAATAAGGGAAGCCATTCATTTCAGAATATTATTTCCCTCCCCAACCTGGGTCCACGTTGCTGTATGATGTCATTGTTATGTCCGTGGAACTGTGTTGCATGGAATGGCATCTGCTGGGTTTCATTTTGCAGTTATTAATATTTTAGCACTTGGATAAAAATAAAAACAAGGGGTCTCAGTTTACTGTGTGAGAACATTGGCCACATGTGTGAAGTCATGCATGTGACATGAGCAGCAAAATTGTTTAAAGAACCACTTTATGGTGGGAACAGAGCTTGAGAAGACCGTGAAGTGGGAAGGGAATATGTGTGTGCTTTCTCCAGATTGCTCTTCACTTTCTTAGCCTAATGTAGATGTTACAAGCTTTCTTAGGAAGAGTGAGGTAATTAAAAATTTGAGAAATCACTATAACCTATCTTTGCATATCACAACAGACCTGAACCCAGATTTAACTTTATTATTGGAAGCTGATTTTTTAAAGGATAACTTTGTTTAATTGGATGTTGTTACTTATTTATCAGGTATTATTAAGTTGTATTTTTAAAGACCTGCGTCTTCTTCTTGAGGGTCAGTACATTTACACATTTTAAGGACTTTTTGAGGACTTGATTAATTTTGGTTTCTGTGTAGTTTGCCTAACCAACATGATTGAGGATTATTATTATAGAATAATTGTACAAATTGTGATATATAATATGTAATATCGTATAGTTTTTATAATAAAAGTCTCCTCAAAGGCCAGGCCATTGTCTATGTTGTGAGATGGGAGTCAGCATCAAAATAAGGGAATGTTAGCCAGGGTAATGTATATTGTTGTTGGAGGCTGGGCAGGAATCCTGAAAGTTGGTTGTGTTCTAGTGGTGCCAGTGATTAGGCTAACACCCTGGCCTTTGGGATGAAACTGCTTCTCTGGACGGTAGCACAGCGTTATATGCTGGCCCTGCTGGGATCCATTATAGAAATCAGCTTGACGTGAGCAAGCAATTCTTCATTGTGTTCTGATAGCACAAGATGGTGAACCGTGTCATCAGAACAAATCAGCAGTACTAAGGTCACCATTGCAGAGACTAAAGTAGAGGGGGGACTCACATAGGCAAGCCATGAGAGTGTGTATGGAATGCACTGAAAATATGAAAACTAAAGTTATCTAACACACTTGAAAAAAAGATTTCTCCAGTTCTAAGCAAGGACTTCATACTGCTTTTATCAGGGAGGGGTGGAGAGATCTTCAGCTCTAAATCATACTATGTGTATTGCTGGCCAGTTTACCAGTTGAGTATCTGAGGAAAATGACACTATCAGGGAATATCACTAAGGATAAGCATCAAATTCTACCATGACAAAAGCAACTTGAGAGAGCTGTTGAAGATCTGTAGAAAGGCATTGGGAGATTACGTCAAGATCTAGCTGGTAAACATAGTAGAAAACATAGCATTGCCCAGTTAAAGGCAGTAAGACAGAAATATGTGGAAAAATTTCTATAGTCTGCAATTGAAAGCAAAAGTCAAAAGGTTGAGGTGCACAAGAGGCCAAAGAAGTCCAAGGAATAAAATAAATAATTCAACATTAATCAAAAAATATTACAGTAACCTGAAAAGTAAAGAAATCAGGAACTAGAGAAAACCACAGAAGAATGAGGATATGGAAGATTTCTGGTCATCTGTGTAGTTCTTGCTTTTTTTTTTTTTGTTTGTTTGTTTTTGGAGGGAGGAAGGCAGGGCAATTGGGGTTATGTGACTTGCCGGAGGTCACACCGCTAGTAAGTGTTAAGAGTCAGAGGGCGGATTTGAATTTAGGTTCTCCTGGCTCCAGGGCTGGTGTTCTATTCACTGCACCACCCCTATCGGTGTAATTCTAAGAAATACAAAAGGCAGATTGAAAGTTGGTTCCAGTAAGGCACAACCTGTTTTCCTTGCACGTTGTTAGCATAATGAAGGATAGAGCTGTTAGGTTAAGGGAGGTGATAGAAACGCTGACTTCTTTGTAAAATCAGAAAGTGATGGGGCTGAGTAAGATCTAGGATTATTGGCTCATATGTTTCAGAGCTTTCTCTCAGATGCAAGCCTGATCTCACATTTTCTAATGAGAGGCATGGCACCCTTGTATCCATTATCAAAAGATGAGAATGCCAGTGATTCCTATAAATGTAGACCAGTTACATGTTTGTGTACTTTCTGCAAAATATTCACAACTTGAAATCCTCCCACCCCAACCTGTAAGCATTTAGAAGAAAGCAGATTGGTTGAGGAACAAAAAGAATACCAAAAAGTTCCAGCCGCATAAAGTACAAATTATTATTGATTTGTTAATTTTTGAAAAAACTGCCTCTAGGCATCATATCTTTTATATTGCCTTTGTTGAATTTTGTAAAACCTTTTACTCAGTTCTATCCTCATGACACTTATCATGTATTGCAAATATATAAAATAGCCCCAAGTAAAGTTAGAATGTAATGAAGGACCAGAGGATTTGATAGCAGCTGGGTGGCACAGTAAATAGAGGGATGAACTTGGGAGTCAGGAAGACCTGAGTTCCAATCTAGCCCTAGACACTAACTGTGTGACTCTGGGTCTGCCATTTAACCTTTCTTTTTCTTTTTTCTCATTTGCAAAATGAAATAAACACTATTTCCAGGATTTTCGTGAAGACAGAATAATATTTGTAAAGTACCCTGCAAACCTAAAGTGCTATATAAATGCTAGCTATTATTTTTTCAACATGGAAAATAATAAAAAAAAATGTTACCAGTACAGTAAGAACAATTGACAATAAAACATAGCATTTTTCAAGGAGATGGTTTAAACTCATTATGGTTTTGCCTAGCATTTATGTTTTATCATTTTCCTCAAGTAGAACTAACTGTAACTTCCAAATGAAAGACAGTAAAATTATTTTGGTTGTACATGGATGGATGGTATCAGTCTATATGGCTTAACCCTTCTTCAGGGAGGTACCCATCAGTTAGGGAATGACTGAACACATTATGATACATGAATGTGATGAAATACTATTGTGCTAAAAGAAATGAAAGCATGGTTTCAGAGAAACCTGTGAAGACTTGTTTGTACTGATACAAAATGAAGTGAGCAAAATCAAGAGAACAATTTATAGAATAATGATGATATTGTAAAGACATGAAAGACTTAGAAACTCTGAGCAACATAGTCTGAGCAACATAGTTACCAATTACAATTCTGAGGACTTGCTGCCCCCCCCCCCAGTCCCTCCAGAGAGAGGCATATGTGGATTTTTTGTTTTTAGTGGAGGGAAGGAATTTGTTTTATTTAACTACCCATATTTTGTAACTAGTTTTGTTTTTCTTTCTTTTTGAGTGGAGGAAAGAAAAGGAGGAAAAGTAAGAAAGAAAATAATGTGAACCTGAAAATAAAATGAATTTTGAAAAGCAGTTAATCCCCCCCTCAAAAAAACCCCCAAATCTCTAAGATCCTTTACCTAAGTGAAAAGAATACTTTGGGACAGTGTGTTCCCTCCCTTACCACATGTTTAGTGACCAACCTTTAACTTATGGGGGAATGGAACACAGGACTGCTAAATTTTGCATGTGGAAAAAAGAAGCTTCTGAATCCAGAGAATTTTCAGTAAATATTTATTTGAAATGGGGTGTGTGTGTGTGTTGTAAACTCCTTCATTTTGTGGTATTTTTCTCCAATGATATAAAAATGCCATTTGGGTCTCATTAAGTATAAAATTTTTAATGTGTGTCGAGGTAAATGAAGGCTTTGATCTTGAATCTCAAGATTACTTTGAAACAATAGAGGAGGGTAATACTTTCAACAACACCGGTCTACTTCAGGCAAGGAATACTGAGCAAGTAAGAAATACTGAGCAGAAAACTATCAAGAGAAGTCTATGACTGAACATGCTAAAAATTTACTGGTATCCTGAGATGAATGAATGAATGAATAAAAAGGTTTTTTTTATTTAAAAATTTTCCAATTATATGTAATTTTAAAAAACATTTTATTTAAAAAATTTTGAGTTCCAAATTTTCTCCCTGTGTTCCTTTCCTCCTTCATCATTGAGATGGAAAGCAGTTTTATATACATTATACATGTGCAGTCATGTAAAACATATTTCCATATTAGTTATGTTGTGAAAGAAAACACAAACCAAAAAATAAAAACAAGAAAAATTAAAATTAAAAAAAAGTATTTTTTTGATCTGCGTTTAGATTCTACTTCTCTGGAAGTGGATAGCATTTTTCATCATGAGTCTTTCAGTCTTAGATCATCGTATTGCTGAGAATAGTTGTCATTCACAATTGATCATCGTACAGTATTGCCATTACTGTATACAGTGTTCTCTTGGTTCTGCTCATTTCACTTTGCATCAGTTCATGCAGGTCTTTCCAGGTTTTTCTGAAAGCATCCTTTTAGTCATTTCTTATTTCTTTTTTTTTTTTTTAAGCAATTGGGGTTAAGTAACTTGCTCAAGGTTACACGGCCAGTTATTTCTGGGTGTGGTGCTGAGGATCTGAGCCTGGATTTGATCCCCAGGTCATCCCGACACTGGAGCCAGTGCTCTTACTCGCTGTGCTACCTGGCCGCCCCTGTCATTGCTTATTTCACAGTAATATTCCATCACAATTGTATGCCACAGCTTGTTCATTCACTCCCCAATTGACTGATATCCACTCAGTTTTCCAGTTCTGAAAGGTATTTTTTAAAAAATGCCTGCATAGTGCTAGGTATGTGCTAAGGACTGAGGATACAAAAACAAAAGAGACACTGATCCCTCCTTCTAGGAGCTTTCATTCTAAATAGGTAGCATATTTAAGATAATGGTGGCCTGGGAAGAAAGAGCCTTTTGGTTTGTGAAGTCACAGGGATGGTCAAGGGAATGAATGATAGAGCATTAATGCTAGGCAAAACAGTTGACACAGCCTTTCTAGAAGCAGTCATCTTGTTGATTTGATTATTGTTCCTAGAGCACGAGATGAAAATCAGTGGGGGAGAGTGAGAGGATATATACATTTCAGTATCGCAGGAAGATGGCCATGAGTAAGCCTGGATACGGGTCTAAGGCTGGTGGCTTATAGTGGGCTCTGGGCAAATAGAATAGACAGCAGCCCCAGTTTGGACATCACTAGCAGCAGGAATGGGTAGGGCAGAATGGCAGGAACATGATCATATGGGTAGGATGGTTGGATATAGTGGGCTTACACCAATCTGGACAGAGTAACTTCAGCATAGGAGTTCTTGGGGGCACTAGTATCATCATCATCATCAGCAGCAGCAGCAGCAGCAACAGCAGCAGCAGGACAATAAGTAGGAAAATGGCTGGTGTGATACATGATTGGGGCCCTGGGGATGGCTAAATATAGTGGGCTCTTTTTAA
Source organism: Petaurus breviceps papuanus (assembly GCF_028583685.1). Lineage (NCBI taxonomy): Eukaryota > Metazoa > Chordata > Mammalia > Diprotodontia > Petauridae > Petaurus > Petaurus breviceps. The sequence goes on along the minus strand of NW_027185798.1, from coordinate 58,518,780 downwards.
TTAGGACATTATAGCTCTAGGGATGCAGTTCCCTTGGTAGCAGTAGCGGTAGCAGGGGCAGGGTGCCACGGCAGGGAGTTTGGAAATCAAGTTTGAATGAGAACATATTTAAACCAATTAACACCTCTACAACACTAGTTTTAATATACAGTTTGGAGCTATGAAATGGACCAGAGATATCTGAAAAGTATCTTAATAGAAACCTATGCAATATTAATGACAAATGAGGCCCATCACCCCAATCTTGCTATAGAGAGACTGACACTTTTTTTCTTATCAAAAAGAAGAGGATTGATGATGAATGGACAAAAATGTATAGCAATACTTTTGGAACAAGTTGACATCATATCACAAAGCAATGCCATCTCCTCTCCCTTCTTCCACTTAGTAAAAAGACCAGTAACAGGGAGAGGCCCTTGGATTGCCAAATCTTACCAAAAATAGTTTACCTCTAGTTGAAGTCCGTGCACCAGTAAAGGCCCAAGAATGGAATCAAAAGACATTTCACGGTTGCTATTTGAATGAACTTAGCTGACAATATATTGAGAAAGAAGCATTGAAAAAAATGGCTAGCTTATTTTTCTGTGGAAACAAAGAATTTATAAAGATAATTCAGAACAATAATTACAGAAGGGTTATCCGTAAGGATCCTGACTTTCGTGATCAATGTAGATTATGCAAAGAAAGGGTAGACACTACAACATATACAGGCTATAAACATGCCTGCCTAATACCTAACACAAACTGGTGGCTAGAATTTTATTTTTAAAATTAAATTTTTTTTATTATGAACTTGACAAAAATGAACATTACTACATACAAAGAAAAAAAGAAAAAGAGGACTGAATATAAAATTCTAAATCTTTTGTGTACAACTTGGTTTTTTAAAGAAGCTAGGCAGTTAGGTGGCATAGTGGATAGAGTTCTGGGCCTTGAGTGAGGAAGACTCATCTTTGTGAGTTCAGATCTGGCCTGTTCTGAGAGTTGGACACAACTGAACAGCAACAACTTTAAAACTAACCTGATAGCATCAGCACTTTCCTGCGGGCATGTGTCCCTTTCTGATTGTCCTTCTGTTCTCTTCTATTTATTTTCAAATGTTTCATTGTTTTTTTTAACAAGAGCATCACTATCACCACCTCCTCTGTTTCTCTTCATCATCAAAATTCCCCTCTCCCCACCCAAAAAGAAATAAACCCTTGTCTTGTAACAAATAATCAAGCACAACAATTCTACACATTTGTAATGACTGTAAATGTGTCTCATTCTGTGTCTCTAGTCTATCCCTTCTCTACTAAGAGATGATAGCATACTTCATGTTCAGTCTTCTGGTGTCCTGATTGTTCATTGGTCACAGTTCTTAAGACATTAAAATTTTTTTCTTTACATTATTGTATGTAATTATATATTTTTTATACTTTTTAATATACACATTTTATTTTTATACACATTTTTATATATGTATGTATACATATATAATATGTACATAATTATATAAATGGCTTTCCTGGTTCTGATTACTTTACTTTGCACCTGTTCATATCAGCCTTCCCAAGTTTCTCTGAATCCCTTTCTTTCATAGTTTCTAATCCATTACATTCATGTACCATCCTTTGTTTAGTGATGATGAGAATTATATACCAGAAGCTCAATGTCTTTCTTGAGCTGATAGATGAAAAATGTACATGCTACAAATGTCCTGGAGAACTTAACCAGTAAATTATATGTTAAACATTCTTTCCATTCTCCCAAGTTTGCCTTCTCAATTCCATCCTTGATGCTTTACTCTCACTCATTGCATATATCCAGTTGCTTGTCAAATCTTGTCCTCTCTATCTCTACAATATCATTTATATACATTGTCTTTTCTCCATCCACCCAGCCACCACCCTAGTTCAGGCCCTTATTACCTTTGGCCTTGACTATTGCAATAACTTTCTAATTTTTCTCCTTGCCTCAAGGGACGAAGTCTATCCTTCACTTGAATGTTGTGATTTTTCTAAAATACAAGCCTCACCATGTCACAACTCCCCACTTAATAAACCCCAGTGGCTTCCTATGACCACCAGATTCAGTCAAGTGTTTGGCATTTAGAGCTTTTCACTACCTTCACTTTCCCTATTTTTCCAATATTCTCTTCTACACATGCTACACTTGAGTCATACTGATGTATTTGCTGTGCTTTATACATCTTTCTTTCCTTTTATAATACATACACATGTATGTGTTTATATGTGTACACATTACACATACACACATGTGTATGTATGTATGTATGTATGTGTTCATTGTCCACTAGAATGTAATCTCCTTGAGGACAAGAACCATTTCCCTTTTTTTTTTTGTATCTTGTACACAGAGCTTGGAACATAGGTAGATGCTAATTAAGTGCTTATGATTGATTGCTTTAGTATTTTCCATGGACAAGTCATTTAGCATCTCACAGTCTGTTTTCCTAATGTGTAAAGTGGATATTATACCTTGGAGAGCTGTTGTCAGAACCAAACAAGATTATCTATATAAACTTTAAATAGTTATTGAGCACCCGTCATGTGTATTATAGCTTATGCTAAATTACATGATTATGTCAGTAGTTACTGTTATTTGTGGTTTACATGGGAGGTTTTCATAATTTGAAGCTAGACACTGAGAAGAAACTCTTTGTAAAATTGTCACTTGGGATCTGTGCCTATTTTTTGTAAGAGTTTTCACTTAGGCTAGCTGGGACTTAGGTATTGCCGATATCTGTAGTAAGATGAATAATTTTTGGCTTTTGTTTCTGTAAGGGTAGCTAGTAAAGACTAATTCTCTAAATGTTTCTTTTATTTTTATTTAGTGTTTAGGAATCATCACTGGGTTCCCTCATACCAAATAGACCTAAACCTAGTCATGGGAGCATGTCCTATGTAAGATTTCCATTTGCCAACTGACCAAGACCTTGGACTTTTACCTGTTGTGGACATTCCTATGAGAAGAAGCCTTAGCTATGCCTCTGGTTAACAGATATTAATAAAATACAATATTAGTCTTCCCATTCCCACTCTTCCCTCCAAATATGCTGTTGTTCACTGGTACTTTAGTAAGCAATTTTTGGAGAGCCTTCTCAATGGTTCCTTGTCTAAGCTTGTAATCTTCTTTCCCTTTGTATTACTCTTGAACTAAATGCTGCTAAACTCCTTGATTAGAAGAGGCAATTGACTGGGGTGGAGTGGGGGTAATTAAGCTGTCTGTCCAAAGAGTGAAAAAATATGACCAAATATTATACTTGGTACACAATCAGATTAATGTTGTGTATGCATTTATATCTAAATGTTGCTGTTTGTTTATCTTAGGTAATCTATTTAAAGAAGACGCCAGAAGAAGCCTACAGAGCACTCATAGCCGGCTCAAATCCCCCCTATCTTCCATTCAGGTATACCTGCGTATGACATGGAGTTGTTGCTGTTTGCCAATGTTTTTGCTACATTTGATTTGAAATAATGAACATTTCTGTCAGCTCTGTTGAGGATGGTCTGAAGTTGTTATATAGCATAAGTATAGTAGTCTCTAAGACTGTTTTAAGTCACTTTCCCTCATCTATCTTTAGGAATTAAGGTAAAATAAAAAAAATTTTTTTTTTTAAATCTGGAAACACAAAGTCAGTTTTCACCTCTTTACCCTTCTCTGATTTTGATATCTTAGTGTAAAAGGAAAACATTGCCTGACTCATGGACTAATCATGGTAAAATGCACTCGAAATTGGAATGAACGTCCATTCTAAAGGCATCCCTACTATGCTACCAAGTAGCTTTGAGAGCCCTGGTGTTCCATTCTTTAAAGTCTGGAAAGGAAGACCTCTCTCCCTCTCTCCTTTCCTCTCTCCCTCAGAGAGAGGTCCCAGAAATTGGAGAAGGCCAACTTGCCCCATTTTTCGAGGTGATGTAATTTGTCACTGGCCACCAAGCAACTCTTACTCTTTGTTCCTCCAACTATGTCAAAACTCACTTGTTGACTACACAGTACCTCCTTGTACCTTCCATTTAGCAAACTTCTGAAGTGTCTTGAATTCTTCATGGTGAGACAACTTAAGCTATTTTCACAAATATTAAAATATAGGCAAATTATGTTTTTTTCCTCCTCCCCTTCATTAGAACATTTGACACTTGATTCCTCTATGATGTAGTCACTTGACTAGTTCTGATAAGCATTTTTCTTCTTTTGATTCATGACACATTTGAAAAAACACTGACTGTGTCAGAAATCTGGGTTGAAGTTTCTGTTCTGACCCTTACCAAATGTGTGACTGTTAAGTCACATAACTTTTCTGGATTCCCGTTTCCTTATCTGTAAAATGAGAATTATGACACTTTCATTACCCTACTTCCCAGGGTTCTTGTGAGCAAAGTGCTTGTTGTGAGTGGTGGTTGTTATTGCTTTTATTGTTGCTATGATGATGAGGAGGAGGACGATGACTGTATTCTTTTTGTTGAGACATACAAACTCTTCTGTTTGCATTTAAATCTCAAAAAAATCCAGCTCCAGCCTGAAATTCCAGGCAGATTATGTGTTAGTCCCCATAACATGCTTTGGATTCCAGCCAAACTGGCTTCCTTACTATTCCTCGTACATGGCTTTTCCCGTGCTGTCTCAGCACCTTTGCACAGGTTGTACCCCATGCCTCCTTTTAGAAAATTCCTGGCTCCATCCATGGCTCAGTGTAAGACATACTTCCTTCAAGACGTTTTTCCTGATCTCTCCCCTAGTTGTTAGTTCTGTTCCCTCCTCTTCCCCCACTTTTTTTTTTTGTATATGTGTTTTAGATCCTTCATAGCTACGTGGGTAGGTGTCTCAGTGGACAGAAACCTGGGCTTGGAGTTAGCAAGACCTAAGTTTAATTCCTGCCTCTGACACCCACTGTATGACACCCAGGCATGTCATTTAACCTCTCAGCCTCAGTTTCCTCATCTGGAAAATGGGAATAGTAAAAGCACCTACCTCCCAGGGTGGTTGTGAGGATCAAATGAGATACCTATAAAGTGCTTTGTGAACCTTAAAGCATAATATAAATGCTAGCTGGGTGTGAATATGTTATTATTCCCCCCCCCCTTCCATAGAGCATGTCAGCTCCTTGAAGCTGGAAACATTTTGTAGCTCTGGGGGCTTTATAAATAAATCATCTGAAATTTACCTAAATTATGTATTATGTATAATATATATTTCTCCAAGAATAACAACTGTGGCTCGTGGCCCAGTTTGGTGATGAAATAATTGACATGAGTTATTAACTAAAGATTTCTTAGTAACATAAGGCTATTTGCACATCAGTATGTGACTGCCAAAAGATATGGGATGTTCTGATGTCTGTTGCTGTCCACAGCACTATAAATCAACAAATCTGATGGACGGAAAAGATTCAAACAGTTTGTGGTCCAGCAGACTGACTACCATGGAAACCAGCGTGTTTTATATAGGTTTTCTGCTTAATTCAGCAAAATTGGCTTCAGGAAAATCCATGGCCTGGTTTACAATGTGACCATTGTACACTACATGGTTTGCATCATTGTGACTAGATGAATTTTCAGTGACTTGTAGAAGCAATCTGAGTATTAGGATGAAAAATAGTCATTCTCTATCATTTTAAATGATTTAAGATCATTTAATAACATTATATCCTCCTTATGTGTTGCTTTGTAGTTTTCAAATTGCTGTTTTATATGTAGGTTATCTGATCAGATCCTCATAATTACGCTCTAGGACAGATAGAACCCTAGAATAGTATATTAGTATTCTCCAAGTATGGTGCCCTTTTGACTATACCTTGCTGCCTCAGTGCTGGGGTTTTCCTTGGAGCTTTGTTTTGACAAAGGATTTCATTATGCTGCCTTAGGAGGTGGTGGCTTCCCAGTCATTAGAGAAGACGAGATGACCACTTGCCAGATGTGTCATAGTGGGAATCCATCTTCTTGTATGTGTTGGATTAAATGTCTGCTTAGGTCATTTCAACAGTGAGATTCTGTAATTGTGGCTGTTATTAAGGGAGCTATATTTTATTTAAAAATATTATTGATATCTTTTATATTTTCATTACTTCTGTTTCCAGATATATTCTTCCAACCTCCTTTCTTCAGATACTTTGTAGCAAATCAAAAAAAGAGAGAAGCAAAATTAATAAATGCATCAAAGGGAGCCTGACATTATACTCTTTGCTCTGCAAGGGTAGGGGGACTCTACTTTAAATATCTTTGTTAAGAAGATTATGTAAATATACCTTTCCTGTTTACCTGTAAAATAGCAATTAAAGTAGATGACCTCGGAGGTCCTTTCTAGCTCTAAAATGCATTGGTTTCTGTTGATGTGGCTTTTTTTTCCTCCTCCTTTCTATTTTTAGTATGAAGTTTATTTTGAGGTGTATTTAGAGAGATGTTTACAGACTGAGAGAGCATATAGTAAACCTTCAGCATGATCCAGATTCCTTTAGCTTAGTGACCTGAAAAGTCTTAATCAGATTATACATTCAGAAGCTGTTTTGTTTGAGACCACCATAAAAAAATTACAAACAAAATTGTCCCAGAACATCTCGTAGAAGTTCTTGAGGTCATTCATTTCCTATTTGCTAAACTTAAAAATAACAGATTCTTGGGTGATGAGGGAAATTATCCCATGACTTCTTGATACTTTTTTTGATTCTTGGCAGTATTTTCCTTGCAAAAATATTTAGCCATAATTTCTTCCTGAGAAGTGTCTATTATAGAAAATACTTTCAACTTATTATTAGGATATATTTTAACATATTCATAATATCTTGTTAGTAAATATACAATCTCTATCTATCTGTCTATCTATCTATCTATCTATCTATCTATCTATCTATCTATCTATCTATCTATCTATCTATCTATCTATCTATCCATCATCTACCTATCTACCTACCCTACCTACCCTACCTACCCTACTTACCCTACTTACCCTACCTACCTACCTACCTACCTACCTACCTACCTACCTACCTACCTACCTAGTAAATATCAGATCTTGCTATGGGTAAAGGCTATTTGTAATCCTTTTTTTTCCAGAAGACCATATTAGGATACATGAGAATTTTTGTAATTTGAGTTGAACCAAATTTGTACTTTGTTAACATGAATAAGAGTTTTTCTACCAGGGAGAGCTGTTGGGTAATTTTAGGACAAGCATTTTCAGAATTGATGTGTGGTACAGAAATTTCACACCAGCAACTACTTGTTACTCATAGGCTTCCCCAAACCTAAATTCAGAGTGAATTATTTGTTGTTGTTAATATTGCCTGGGTAGCGTATCATTTTGCCTCGTTCAGAGTATGAGAGGAGGCGGCGGAAGGGGCTGCAAACAGAGAAGACCTTTGAGGTTACGATCCAGAAGAGGGAGTTGATGATTTCATACTTCTATACTTCAGTATTCTGTAGGGAACCCTGACGTCATGTGGCTTCTTCCCATTCCCAATGCAGATCACCATTCTCTCCTCTCCACCCACTCTCACCCCACCTCCTGCTTGAGTAAGCTGTTCATCTCCTGGGTCAGGGTCCCGGGAATGGGTAGGGAGCGTTCCGATCCCTCTTGGTGATAACCTTTCACAGTTTGGCAAAGGCTAGGTGAGGGCTGCTTAGTCCCTCCCTAAGAGTAGGGGCTTAGGCACTTTTGAGTGGGGGGAAGGAGGGAGAAACATTTTCCTCTGCTATCTGTTTGGGGGGAGGGCTGGAGGAAAAAGAATCTGTATGACCGGAGGAGCAGGGTAGCCTTGCGCATGTGCGAGGTGATGTGTGGGTGGGCAGCCCTAGAGGACCCTGCCTGTCCTTCTTCAGCTGCCCTAATCTGCTGTCCCCGGGCCTGGCCTTTCCAGCTCATTCCTACCAGCAGTGGTGACCAGTTTAGGACTCTCTATATAAGCTTTTATTGCTGCCTTTTGTTTTTAAGCTCACTGTCATTGTGGGGGGTATGTATGTGTGTTCTCTTTCCTACCTCACTGAACCCTCCCTGGCAACAAGGGAAAACTGTTCAAGCAATAACACAGTTAACACTGGCCAGCCAGTGACCTGGTCTGACAATGTTTGCAGCATTTGGCCCTCATAACCCTCTGCCTCCCTGCCAAGAGGAGGGCGAGGTACGCTTTATCTAATGTTTTCAGGGACTGTTGGTTTTTCAGCTACAGTTCAGTTCTTTTTTCATTTGCTTGATTGTAGTCCTTGGACAAAGTAGAATTAGATAAAAATACATAATTTATGTTACATTCTCTTGGATGATTCATTGCTAATAAAAGGAAAGTTCTTACCTACTTACTTAGTTTCTTGCCACTATTATCTAAGAGAAGTCTGGAATTGGGAAAAGTAAAGGGTCCTCTAGGTTACCTTTCTTCAAGGGACCTTTTGGAGGTGGGCATGAAAAAAATTAGCAGATTGCCTCCTCTCTCCCCCTACCCTTTCTCCTTTAAACCCAAACAACATCAGAAAACTACTTGGGTTCAGATGAGCTTTAAAACCTCAGATTAATTTGATAAATCATCAGCTGCTATTTAGCTGCCTAATCCATAAGCTTTTATGCATGCATGTTTACTTCCCGACACTGTGGTGCTTATTCACCAGTGTGGGGTCATTGGATTTATTTGTAGGAACATTAATATTTATTTTCCACTTTCCCACCTATTCATATAGTCAAGTTCATTTCTATTTCTGAACATAATAGGAGAAAAGGTCTGGTCTTAGTTTTTGATTACTTGTTAATAGCCCTGAAACACAAGCCTTACTATGTCACTGCTTCTGAAGAAGCATAATTGGCTATTTATTGCCTTTAGGATAAAATACAGACTGCTCTGGAATTAAAAGCCCTTCACGGTCTGGCTGCAGCTTCTCTCTCCAGGCTTTCTAATATGTGCTAATTCTCCATACAGACATTGCTCTAACCAACATAGCCTACTTAGTCCAATATAGGACATCCTGTCGCCTGCTTACCTCCATGCTTTCCCATGTTCTGGCCCATGTGCTTGCAAGGCTTTTCCTTTTCATCTTTACTTTTTTTTTTTTTAAACTATTAGCTTCCTTCCAGACTCAATATTTCAAGTGCCACCTGAATCAAGGAGTCTCCTTCCTGATTCCCCTTCTTGAATGAGGTAGTTCTTGAGGCTTTTTAACTACTCCCCCAGCTCCTCTATTGGTATATTTTGTATATATTCTCCCAGTACTTGTCTCCCCAGTGGAATATAAGCTAAAGGCTTATTACATTGCCACCACATATTTAGCACAGTACCTGGTACATAGTAGGTGCTTAATAATGTCTGTTGACTGATTAATTTTAGTAGACAAGTAGATGTCTCATTCTGGGTTGGAACATAAGCTCTTTAAAGATAGAAATGATACATCTTCCAAAAATTCCACCCAGTTCACCCCATAGATCAGAATTTATGCATTTATATTCTTTGGGAAGTACTTCTGCTTCAAAAATTGACTGAACTTTAGATAAGATGGTGGCTTGGATAGCTAAAAACTGAATTTAAGAAGAGAAACTTCCTCTTAGCATTCCATCTTCCAGACCCTCCATCTTATTATTTTCCCATTTTTTTGGTGGAGGGGGAACCACAACAAAAAAAGACAAGTTAAAATTATGCATTTAGAGAAGTGTGTTCATGGGATGGCTATGTGCCACAGTGAATAGAGCACTGGCCCTGGAGTCAGGAGGACCTGAATTCAAATCCTACCTTGGAAACTTAACTCTTACTAGCCATGTGACCTTGGGCAAGTTAGTTAACCCCAACTGTCCCTACGAAAAGCAAAAAAAGAAAAGAAAAAAAAAGGAAAAGTGTGTTTTCAGGGTTAATTGCTAATTAGAGTTGATGAATATAGTTTACTATTATTTTTCCTTCATTAGGACAGAATGCAAACTTCAGCTAATTCTCTTTCCCTTCCTGTGAGCACTGCCTGCATTCTCTTTTTCCTCTTTGATTCTTGGTAATCAATGTTGCATCCATCACCTCAGTTTTCTTGCCCCCATGCCTCTTCTTCCTGAGGAAACTTATTTTTTTTTTAATAGCCAAAGAACATAAGAAGGATGAGAGAATCTTTGTGCAAGATAATATTAATTCAACATAGTTGTATATTGCTTAAATTTCACTTAAGGCATTAAAATTTTTTTCATTAATTTAATGCAAAGATTGGAAACTTCCTACAGAAAATTTAAGAATGAAATAGTTTTGTAGGATGCCCCTAGTCTTTCCGTTAAAAGGGTTGACACAGTATAGTTGTGTGGTTTTAAGTAGAAAAATTATATATTCATTTCTGTGCTTATTGTTTTACTCAGAGGTCCAGTGGGACCTACTACTTTCCTCCCCAGAGGGCTCATTTAAACTGTGAATTGAAGGAAAGAAATTGGAAGTGTAGGAAGAATATGGATAACAGAACTGAAATTGTTCTAGGATCTATGATACTGTCCTTGCTTATTTTTCAGCTCCTAATGCGTGTTAGACAAGGAACTTACTTTCTGAATGCTGTATTTTAGTGCAAATATGACCAGAATGGACAAAAGCTCTCTAAGAAAATGATGCCTGGGTGGCTAGGTGGCACAGTGAATAGAGCACCGGCCCTGGAGTCAGGAGGACCTGAGTTCAAATTCGGCCTCAGACAGTTATAACACAAAAAAACCTGCCTTCCCCCCTCCAAAAAGAAAAAAAAAAAGACATCTTTTTTTTTGTTGTTGTTGCATTTTTGGAGGGCAATTGGGGTTAAGTGACTTGCCCAAGGTCACATTGCTAGTTTGTGTCTGAGGCTGGATTTGAACTCATGTCATCCTGACTCCAGGGCCAGTGCTCTTTTGACTATGCCACCTTGCCGCCCCAAAATGATACCTGTTTAACATAGACCTGGAAGACTATTACTCAGGACCTATTTGACTCCTTTGTGTACAGTGTTCTCCAGTGTTAGAAAACTGAAGGATTGCCCAGAAGAATGCTACAAAGTTATAGATAGAAAACCTGAAAGAACAATTATAGTAACTTATTCATATGGCACCATTTACTGTGTACAAAGAAAAGGTCTTGTCACAAGTACAGAATAATTTCTTTTATAGTTTATCACAACTTGCCTGCCATTAAATTTTTTAACCTGACTATAGTTTTTAAATCATTAGAGTTTCTCTTTTAGTAGATGTTCTCAGTAAAATAAAAGTTTTGGGATTCATGACTGGAACTTGTGGCTACATTAATAAGAATTTTCAAAATAATGCTTTTCAGAAGCACTATCTGGCAAAAAACAGTGCCATGCTGATATTCCTGTAATGTATATAGAAACACAAGTGAAAAGATACTCTTTATTGGCTTTCCACAATTAGACTTGATTTTAAAAATTAATTTCTTTCCTCACATTAAGACATTATATTTTATGCCTTGTTTAACATTTAGAACGGCCAGGCTATTAATGCTAAGATTAATCCAGTTTCCAGTTTTGGCAAGTGTGTTGAAATCTTGACCAGAATTCAAAATTGTCACCTTTGGGCTTCCTAAACCATCATAGAGATTTGTAAATTTAATAGATTGTTACCCAGGATGACTTAATCCAGTAGGGATTTAGTCTTCTCTTACAGCTCTGGGTTCTATCAATCTTTTCTTATTTTCTCTTCTGCGGAACCCCAGTGCCTATCATAGCTAAATTAAGAAAGTTTCCAGTCAAGCAGTGGTAGTTCAAAAGGAATTAAACAATTAATTTATCATGGTTTGTTAATAAGAGACATCCTATATATAGTGGTTAGGAGTGCTGGACTTTGATTTGGGAAGACTTGGTTGAAGTCCTGCCTCCAATACTAGTTTTCTCAGCCTTAAGCAACTTTCAAAGACTATCTACCAGATTATAGACTGGTTTAGAACTTTTTGTCAGTGGAGTGAGGGAGTTTCTATACCCAAGCAAATCAAAGTTTCCTGATTGTAATTTGTTAAATGCAGAGAATAATTTGAGTGAGCCATAAAAAGCACGAGGACTTATGCAGATGTAGTTAACACTAATGTAAAATTCATTCTCTTAAATGTCATATAATTGTGAGTTATTATTCTCACCAATAATAATGCTAATGGTGATGATGTTCCTAGTTTTATAACTTGTGCTGTGATTATTTAGGCTTTTAATGTTAAATGCAAAATAAAGTCACTTTGCTTGTATATGTATATATGCATATATGTTAAATATATATGTGTATCATTTATATGTATGTAGAAAAACTTTTATCATCTCTGTTAAAAGCTGTGTATTTGAATGTATAGTTGATTTTATAGTCAAGTCAACAAGAATTCATTAAGAGTATAGTTTGAAGGGGTGGCTCAGTGGAGCAATGAATAGAGCACTGGCCCTAGAGTCAGGAGGACCTGAGTTCAAATTTGACCTCAGACACTTAACACTTACTAGCTGTGTGACCTTGGGCAAGTCACTTAACCACAATGCCCTGCCTTCCCACCTCCAAAAAAACAAAACAAAACAAAAAGAGTATATAGTATGTGTCAGGCAGTGTGCTAAGTTCTGAAAATACAAATATAAGCAGAAAAAAAGATATTCTCTACCTTCAAGGAGCTTACATTCTGATTTACATTTTAATGGAGAAAGACAACTCGTTTGAGGGGAGCTAAAAAACAAAGGGGCAAGTGAAGGGAAGGTCAAGGGGGCATGGTTGAGAAAGTCCTGTAGAAGAAGTCAGTAGTACAGAGCCTCTCACTCATATGACAGATGATGTATAGAATACTGTTATGTAGCTTATCATTAATGATTCCAATATGGGAGTGTTGTTGTCCTAAAAAAGATCCAGCTGATTTAGTTTTCTTTATTTCATTTGCATTTTGAAATAATATTTTAGAATTTGACTTCTTAGTTATCTTAGCAAAAATAAGCAGATAGATAATTAAAGATAAATCAGAAGTTAAAGTTTGGTTAAGTAACTTTATAACCTATTATTGGCCTTATAAATTACATATAGTTCACTTTGGAGTTAGCTGAATTTACTTCAGGGCAGGATGTGATGCCCAATGATGTTTTGTTGAATTCTTGTTTTAGCTTCCAGTCATTAGAGTCATAAAGGATCTCAGAAACAAATAGCAGAGGTGGCCTTAAGGCTGTGGCCTTCTAGGTCCTCAGGTATGGCCCTTTCACTGCCAGACTTGAGGACTTGAGGATCTAGTCTACACTTGGCCTTGAAACCACAGGTTCTCTGCCCCTGATAGTCCAGCTATTATCTAACAAAGAATCTCCTGGGCCCTAACACTGATAAGTGGTCATTACACTTCTTTTTGAAAACCTCTTAGTGATTGGGATCCTAGTAATTACCAAGGGAACCCATTCCACTTTGTTTAGCGCCAATTAATAGGAAGTTTTTCCTCATATCAGGACAAAATTTGCCTTTTTGTAGATTTCATCTCTTACTCTTTCGACTGTTTTGGGGTCAAGCAGAACAAATATCCTTTTTCCACATGACAATCCTTAAAAATATTTGAAGTAAGCTATCACGTTCCTGCTGTCTTCTCTTCAACAGCTCTAATTTCTTTTAGTTGTTGCCTATGTGGCACAAGGTTTCCCTTTTCTGGATATGCTTCAGGTTGTCCATTTCTGAAATGTGATACCCAGAACTAAGCCCGATATTAAAGGCATGACATGACCAAGGCAGAACGTGCTGGAACTGTAGTCTTGTTCTAAACACTCTTTTGAGTGTTAAATGCTTAACTATGGCTGGGATTTCATTAATTTGGATTTTACTTCCACTGCCCATTCTTGTGCAGTGTTGACTGGCCATCCCTTCTCATAAGTCCCTCCCAGGGGACCCACCCAATGTGCAAGGAAACTTCCTGGCGTTGTGTGGATACTAGTGTCGTTATTCTACCTATTGTCCTTTGTTCTTCACATATGACCAGCTTATCTTTTGCCCATATAGTTTCTTTTTATTTTATTTTATTTTTAGGCAATCGGGGTTAAGTAACTTGCTCAAGGTTACACGGCCAGTTATTTCTGGGTGTGGTGCTAAGTATCTGAGCCCGAACCCATATAGTTTCTTGATGAAATCATTACTGTAGTTCTTCACTGAAATTCCTTATTTTTTACATGTTGCAGTCTACATCACACTCTTTGCCATTGCTTTTGTTACTTATTTTTAACTCCTCTGAGACATATCATTCTATTTCATTTGTGCAACAACACTGGTGTAAAAATGGTGTTAATTGAAAAGATGGGCCTTGATTTCTGGGAAGAGTTTGGAGTCCTTAAATATTAACAACAGCAACAACAATAATGATAATAAAGTGCCTTAAGGTTTGTGCAGTAATTTACATGTTATTTCATTTGATTAAAGGAACTTTTTAATTTCCTGAAGATGATTCCTTCTATAAACATATCCTGGCCATTGATGTTAGAAATTATGATAATCTGCTAAGGTCCTTTCTTCTATTCATTGTCTTTTTCATTGTTTGAATTGAATAGGGTTGAGTTGTTTCAATCGAATTCCATATTTAAAATTTTTTTCTAGCATTGTACTAATTTTGATTTTTAGTTTTAAAAACTCAGTGGTTTGACTAAATGCAGACAGCTCTTTCTGCAGTTACTTTCACACAAAGTCTAGCCAAATCAAGTTAACAAGCATTTTTTTTTTTGCTTTTTTTTGGAGGGGGGACGGTAGAGCAGTTGGGGTTAAGTGACTTGCCAAAGATCACACAGCTAGTTTTTGTGTTAAGTGTCTGAGGCCTGATTTGAACTCGGGTCCTCCTGACTACGGGGCCGGTGCTCTATTCACTGTGCCACCTAGCCTCCCCAATAAGCATTTTAAAAATACCTATTATGTACCAGGTATTCTGCTAAATGCTGGGAATACAAAGAAAGGAAAAAATGGCTCCTGCCGTCAAGGAGCTCACAATCTAATGAGAATTGCTTCTTTTTTTTTTTGGTGTTGGTCATGTACAAACTTCTTTTCTTAAAGAAAGTATATATGGTATGAGCATGCATGGCATATAGACATGAGCTTCAATGTAATCTAACAGTCTTTGTGTTTTCTCATTACTTAATCCTGATCCATGTTTTCCAGTATATTTATTTCCATCTTTACCTATTTCAGTCTTTATATTAACCTTACTCATTATCGAAGTTTATAATGTTTTAATTTCGAGTCTTAATAAATTCAGAGAGTCTCTTTACCTCTTCATACTTTATACCACGTGTTGGCAGAATATTGAATATTTTTGTGGTGGTCTTTTTGCTAATCCCTATCATGCACATCACAATATTCAAGGACTAGATGCCCCATGACATCTCTCTTCTTGCTTTTGGATATAGGAGAAAACCGTTTTCTTTTTCCTCCCTGCCCAAGGAAAACCTATGAGCAAACCTTCCATCTAACTTTTTCCCCTTGCTTTTGTTTGTAATATAAATGTCAAAATTAATAAAACTGAGGTCTTCCACTATCATGGTTGCATTAGGTCATTGGGCATTCACCATTTAGAGTACTGATAATTAGCTTAATGCAGATAGATATATACAATTAGCTTATATGTTTATAGATTTAGTTTGGTTTGGCTTGGTCTTTATGATTTTTAGCACCCTCTCCCTCCTTTTCTACAACAAATGTCATTTTGTATTTTTGTTTTGTTTCCTATGTTTCCATGACCAAAAAATTTATTATCAAGGATCCAGCCTACTGTTGATAAATCTGTATTCTGCTAGACTGCTTCTTGGAACACAGATGCCATCTGTTTCTGGGACCATATTCAGAGGCTTTCTAGCATGGAACAACCTGCCAAAGCTTTTATTCCTCTGACATAAAGTTTGATAAACAAGCGTTACCTTCATGTCATGATTAAGGAATGATAAAGCACACAGACTGGTAGATTACACAGAAACTTCATGCCTAGATCTTTTTCAGACTTTCTTTAAGAAAGGAATCAGTAGGGGCAACTAGGTTGTGCAGTGAATAGAGCACTGGCCCTGAAGTCAGAAGAACCTGAGTTCAAATGTGGTCCCTGGCACTTGATCACACTTACTAGCTGTGTGACTTTGGGCAAGTCACTTAAACCCAATTAATTACCTTGCCTTCCCCCCCTCAAAAAAAAAGAAAGGAATCAGTAGACTCTGGGCATGGTGAGCATCAAACAATCACACACACAAATGAAATAGATTATATTTTAACAGCCAAGAAGCAATTCTCCTTAGATTGTGAGCTCCTCAAGAGTAGGAGCTGTTTTTCCTCTTTTGTATTCCCACCACTTAGAGGAGTGCCTGGCGCACAGTAGGTATTTAATAAATGCTTGTTGACTTGATTCAACTTGACTTCATGTGGGAGCAATTGCAGAAAGAGCTGTCTGCATTCCGTCAAATTAGAAAAATAAAAATGAAAAAAGATATGGCATTCAATTGAAACAACTCAACCCGATCTGATTCATACAAGTTACTGATAATGAAAAATAGATAATGAATAAAATCAAGGACAGAAACATCATTTTAACTGAATAAATAAGTATAGTCATGGAGTTTGTAGCCCACCAAAATCGCCCCGCTCTTTACAGGGACTTGTCTAGCCAAGAATTCCTCATCTCGCCCCCCTATATATTTGATTTTGTTTTTACCCCATTTGTAAGACTACATTAATCTCAACTTAATTTCCCTTATTAGAATTGTATAGATTGAATGGAGTATTTTGTCCGTGTGTTTTCCACTTGTAGATGAAGTTTCAGCATCATTTATCTTTGTGACTTCAGTTCTAACCCAAAACTGCAAAAGCTGAACAGAAAAAAGGGGAACTTGCCATCTTTCTTTCTTTAATTTGAATCCCTCCTCAGTATTAGGCTGTAACTTGACCTTCCAGAAAACAAGTGCCCCTTTACTCCTAGAGTGAGTCAGCAAAAGCTGGAATGGCTAACCTGGTGTGAATCTGGCAAAGCTTATTTTTCAGTAAGCTAACAAGCCTAGGGTTGTATGCTGTTGGCCAATTGCTATTTAAAGAGTAGCATCAGAATTCATTAGAGGATTAGCTGGCAGTCACCATAAGGCTCACTGAAACCATCAGGCTTTAATTTAGTAAAATGCTTGGGAATGGCTAAAGTACTCAGTCTGCAACCTTGAGAATTCATGTATTTACAGAAACAGCATGGAGACTTTTCAGTATTGTCCAGGATTTTAGAGCTAATAAATAATCCTATGTTAAATAGTTGTTTGTTCGAATTTCTTTTGTATTTTTATCTCATTGCAACTACTTCTTTGTATATTGATGAATATATGTCAGGTTCTTGGTGCTGGAGGTGTTTTCAGAGCTTGCTACTGGTAAACACTAGTTATTTTTGTGCTAGGAAAAGTGTGGAGTTTCCTAAGGCAACTTTATTTGATGGCACAGGGAATCAAATATGGAATAAATTTTTTCTCATTAAACAGGACAAGATAGAAACATAATTTTGGGGATGTGTCCAAAATTTTTTGTTTCTTTCTGAAATCAAGCTTTTGGGTAACATTTTATAAATGATAAGAATGCCTTTTAGATTTGGGTATAATAGAAAGAACTCTAGATTTGGATTGAAAATCTTAGATTTGCATTTTATCTTTTGCCCCTTGTTTCTCTATGGCTAGGGATAGGTATGGGATCTGTGATCTCATTGGTATTGAGAGCTCCTGCATGGGGAAACTTCCTCATCTTACCTTATGAGCAATTTAGAACCTTAGGTACCTAGTGCATTGAGACTTGCCCAGTATTAATTACACTGCCAGAAATGTCAGAGGTGGGACTTGAATCCAGGTCCAGTACCCCAGGCTGCCTGGATGATCTTAGGTAAATTATTTCACTTTTCTTGGACTCAGTTTCTTTATCTTTTAAAGAATTGGACTAGAGGATCTCATATAATTGTTTCTGGCTAGGTAGCCCACGATCCTATCAGATTGTGATGTTACCCAAAAGCCTCTTTCCTAAAACACCTTCTGTATATATTTTGTGCTATTCAACCTCTTTGGCCGGGGGGGCGGGGGGGGGGGGAAGGGATAGAAGAGGAGTGGAAGGCTCAATTTCCAGATCTATAAAATAGTCATAATAATACCTGTGCTGTATACACATCTCATAGAGTAGATGGAATTTCCAGACTTTCCCAACCCAAAAACAGACACTATTTTAATCCAAAAACTAAAAGCAAAATATAAGGTAAGACAGCTCACCCAGAACATTTTAGTGATGTATAAAAAAGGTCATTCCGATTGTGAATTGTTGTGAATTTCAGATGAGATGAAGTGCTTTATAAACAGACTATAAAAATGTAAGCTGCATTATTTATTGTTATTATTACTAAAGAAGTCATTCTCATTGTTCAATAGAATTCAGTTAGAAATAGTGTCCTGTAACAAGTTTCTACCATAGTATTATTATTACAATATATAATTTATATTTAATGTCATGCATGTTTTGCACAAGTGGATAAAGTGACTATTTTTTTTCCTTTTTATTTTATTCTTTTCATCCTCAGTAGGTTCACTGAAAAGCCCTAAGCTGGATGATGGGGGTCGTTTTCTACTTCCTCTTGTTCTCACATGGTTTAATTTCTTCTGTCAGGTCTTTATATTTTGAAAGCTTTTTCATTTCACACTACTTAGAGCTTGTTATTATTAATTGAATAAAGCTAAATGAATGCTGGCCTCTCTGCCTTCAGAAACTGATTAGATTCTGTAGAAAAACTGGGGATGTAGTTTTAGGATGAATCTATTCCAGAGAAATCCAGAAATTTGATCTGGGGCAGATATTAATTGTGGGCCTCTTTCATTTTGGAGTGGAATAAATGCATGAATAAAAAAGTATTTCTCAAGTGCTTACTCTGTATGCGCTAGGCATTATTTACTAAAATCTAGGACACAAATGCAAAAACTTAGTCCCTTTCCTCAAGAAACTTATATCAGGTTCATTTTGGTACAGATTTATTACCCAAAAGGTATCTGAAACATAAATGGTTAGATGAAGAGTAGGGGAGAGGAAAAGACAGTATACCCATTGTTGCGACTGCTTTGGTGCTCTTGGACATGGAAATCTTTTAAATAAACTTAATATATATATGTATGTATGTATGTATATAGCCTTCTCCTGGATCAGAGAATGTCACAACCCTCTTGATCCACTGCCCAATCACAAAGTTACAAGGTGTGTAACTCCCACCACAGGCTCCATGTGACCATGTTCAGCCTATTAGACGGGCAGAGTATATCTTCAAATCAGGGAAGGTTCTCAGATTCAGTTAAGCCTATCAAGGGCCCAAGGGGCAGGGAAGATCTTCAGATTTCCATTACCATTAAAGTGCTTTACAATTATTGACAGTTTCTTGTATTTTTCCCAGTTATCAAAAACAAAAACAATTTGAACAACCTTTTTATATATTACTAAAATGTTCTGGGTGAGCTGTCTTACCCTATTCTTATTAATAATATGTGGCAAAATTTTACTTTTAGTTCTTGGATAACATAGTGTCTTTGTTGCGTTGGGAAAGTCTGGAAATGCCATTTACTCCATGAAATAAGTTTTAGATATAGTATGGACCTTGGAAAATATCTTGAAGGTTGGAGACCTTGGAAAACATCTCGACTACTTTACAGATGGGGGAAACTAAAGAACAGATTGGGGAATAATAGTGGGAACTTCCATTTATATAGGATTTTAAAGTTCACAAAGTTCTTTACATATATCATACCATTTGTTTTCCATCCATTGTTGGTAGTTCCGCCCTCTGGTCAAACAGAGGAAGTTCAATCCTTTCTCCATGTGAAAGATTGCTCAGCAACAGGAGGGGCACTGTAGGACTAGAGAAGAACAGATGGCCTACTTCTCAGAAAAAGGGAAGCAAATAAAATCTGCTAATTACTGGGCCAATGAGTTTGACTTTGATTCTGGACAAAATCCTAGAATGCATTATTAAAGAGATGGTTAATGAACTTCTAGAAAAGGGAGTGATGACCACAAGGAACCATATTCATAACAAGGATTTTGTTTTTTCACTTGAGCCAGGAGTGTGGGGGTATGCGATGGATTTGGGTGGGAGGGAGACAAAATAGATATTTGTTTATTGAAAATTAATTTAATTAAAAAACCCAAATAACTCCCTTTCACTCACTCAGCATTCCAGCCAAACTGTACTCGCAGCTGTTTCCCAAACTCAGCATTACATCTTCCACCTTCATACCTTCACACTTATTAACTTCTGCAACGATAATTAACTCCCTCATCCCTTGTACTCCTTGGAGTCCTTATGTGTCTTTTCAAGGTTCAAATCAAGTTCTACCTTATATTAAAAAGCCTTAAACTTATTTTTACTTGGAATGTTATTTTCAATTCTTCTGTAAAATTTTAATAAAGGCATTGATGAGAGATCACAGCCTTCAAGAGGAGAGTGATCAGGAATGGTTAAAAAGACCTCAAAATCATGTCCTTTGTGACTCAAGTGAGGGAACTAGGACTATTTAACTTACAGAGAAGGAAACTTAGGGGGACTCTGGTTCTCTTCTGACTGAAACATACCAACTTGTAAATGCATCTAGTCTTTGCAGGGACAGATATTCCTACACTCGGAAGTCACGAGTTCTGTGTTCAAATTCTGACTTTGACACTTAGCTATGTGGCCATTGGCAAGCCACTTCCTTCTCTCTGAGCATTAGTCCCCTTATCAGCAATAGGAGGATCATAATGTCCGATTGGATACCCCAGAGAACATATCAAACTCTGCGTGTCTTGAACTGAACTTTTATTATCTTTTCCCAAAAATGTATGCATTGTCTACCTTTTTATTTCTGTCAAAGACATTGTCATTTTTCTAATCTTTCAGATTTGTTAGCTCACTATCCTTAATTATTGATCACACATACTCAGTCAGTTACAAAATCTTTCTCATTTTCCTTCCACTGCATATTTTTCATCCAAATCCTTCTATCTGTTCCCATAGGCACCATTTTATCCAGGTGTTCACTATCTCTCACCTAGATTATTGAAGCATCCTTCCAATTTGTCTCACTCCCTCAAACATCATCCTTACTCCAGTTTATCTTCCATACACCTGCCAAAATAATTTTCCTTAATTGCAGATGCTCAGTAAACACCAGTCACTCTCTGTTCCCTCGAGGTAAACATCTTTGTTTAGTTTTTCAGGTCTTTCATATCGTGGCCCCAACCTATCTTTCCTGTCTTATCATACATTCTTCCCCTTCCTGAATCTGTAATCCGGCCAAACTGGCCCCTCCATTCCTCACATGGTACTCTATTGCCCTTCAAGTCAGATCAAGAAACATTAAGTGCTTACTGTGTGCCCAGCACTTTGCCATGCCTTTCCCTTGGTTTTTGTTCTACCTGTCCCCCATGCCTGGAATATAATCTCTCTTCAGCTTTGCATCATAGAATTCCTCTTCCTTCAAGCACCACCTTCCATATAAAGTCTTTTCTGATCTCTCTCTTCTTGATTACCTTGCATTTGTTGTTCAGTTGTTTTCATTCATATCTGACTCTTTGTTGACTCCATTTGGGGTTTTTTTGACAAGGATACTGGAGTCCCCTGCCATTTCCTTCTCCAGCTCATTTTACAGATGAGAAAACTGAGGCAAACAGGGTTAAGCGACTTGCCCAGGAACACACAGCTACTAAGTGTCTGAGGTCAGATTTGAACTCAGGAAAATGAGTCTACCTGATGTTAGGCCAGGGGCTCTGTGCACTGTGGCGCCACCTAGCTGCCCTACTTTGTATTTACCTGTATTTCTTTTGTATGTTCTTTATGTACTTATTTCCCTGTTAGAATGTAAGCTTTTTAGTAGAGATTGTTATATTTTTTGTGTTCATATTGCCAGATGCTTGTTGATTGATTAAATAACTCACTTTAAGATTTACAAAATAGGAAAACCCTCAGGGGAAAAAAATTTACAAAGAACTTCTTCACAACGGACTTGTGAAGGTAGGTAGTGCAAGTATTATTCTCATTTTACAGATGAGGAAGTAGAGGCTCTTAGAGTTAAGGAACTTGGCCCATGATTGAAGTGTCTGGATACAGATTACCCAACTCCCAAGACCTGCACTCCATGTATTACAACAGATTGGTCTCCATCATAGTTGTATTGCCTACTTTACAAATTCGTTGGGAAGAAAACTCTTTATGAACTTGAAAGCACAATGGAAATATGAGTTCTTCATATTATTTGCTTTAATAATTTGCCCAGAATTTATGTGGAGCCACAGAAACAGAAGAATGGTGGATCACTTTGATTACATGGGGTAAAGGACATCACAATTCAGTGAAAGACATGCCGTGTTTGTAGTTAGGACCCTGGGGTTCAAATCCTAGCTATATTGCTCCCTCTGTGTGACCTTTGGAAAATCACAATTAGTCAATAAGCATTTATCAGATGTGCCAGGTACCCCCTCTGTCTTTCAGTGTCCTCAATTATAAAATGAAGAAGTTATTCTTAATATACTCCAAAAGCTTCCTTGCAGCTTGAAAACTGTGATCCTGCTATGGAAACCCAAGCCCTTCACCACCTTAGTCAGTCAGATAGCAAGCTTTATTAAGGACTGCCTATGTGACAAATGTTCTGCTAAGTTCTAGGCACACACAGAAAAAAATGAAATAAGCCTCACCCTTAGGGAACTTACATTCTACTAGGAGAAATTCATATACAAAGTAAACATAAAATAAAAATAAAGGCAGGGTAATTTCTGGAGGCAGGAGTTACTAGCTGCTAGGAGGATTAGGGAAAGCCTCATGAACAGTGAAGCCCTTGAACTGAGTTTTGGAGGAGGCTGTAAGTTCTTAGGGGGAGGAGGTGAAAAGGAAGTAGATTCCAAGCATGGAAAGAGAGAGAGAGAGAGATGGAAAATGGGATGCATATGAAGGACAGGAAGTGGACCAGTTTGACCAGAATGAGTACATGAGGAGGAAGGGCAGTATAATGGGAAAGGTAGGCTAGAAGCAGATGATGAGGGGCTTTAAATGACAGAGGAGTCAGTATTTTGATTTAAATAGAACTGTCTTTTAGGTATATTTATTGACAACTCTGGAGGGGGGCCATAGCTTGGAGCAGGGAGAGGAGGCATGGTCACTAGTTAGCAGTCTATTGCAAAAGTACAGCTGAGAGGTGATGAGGGTTTGAATTAGGACAGAGGCAGTGTAATATAGAAGAAAGAGGAGGAGAGATATGAATGTGTTGTAGAGTCATTAGATTTCGTAACTGATTTGGATGTGGAGGCATGCATGAGGGAGAATGAAAAGCTCAGAAGAGAGACATAGGGTTGGATATATTGATTTGGGAGTTATCTACAGTCTGTACTTCTCTCCTTTTACCTAGCCCAAGTTTGTGTATTTTAAGTGTGATACTTTTCTTAGGCCTTTTCCAATTCTGAGCAATATCTTCCCAAAGAAATTTGAATGTTTTCTCAAATACTTCTGTACAAAAGCTAAGTATCTTCATGTACTTTTGTCATCTGATTCTTGGTTTTTATATTGTTGTTTTATTTGACCTAATTAAAAATTTTTTCCAATTACATATAATTTTTTTTAAATTTGTTTTTTTTTTTTTAAATTTTGAGTTCCAAATACCCTCCCACCTTCTCCTCCCCCTTCAAGGAAAGGCAAGCAATTTGATACAGGTTATACATGTGTAGTCGTACATTGATCTAGTTTCTTGATATTGTGATTTACCTATCAAAAAATATTCAAGTGTATGTTGCATTCAAAACTTTGGCAGATACTTTTTGATTCTTAGATTTCCCTTACTTGAAGAAAGTCTCTGATAGGTTTCTAGTCATGGTTTCTAGAAGCATTGAAAGGGCCCACAGGTCATAAAAATATCTATGCTTAAGGAAAACACTAAATTATGTTGAAGATTTATTGCTGTTTGAAATACAA
This sequence comes from Petaurus breviceps papuanus, assembly GCF_028583685.1. NCBI lineage: Eukaryota > Metazoa > Chordata > Mammalia > Diprotodontia > Petauridae > Petaurus > Petaurus breviceps. The sequence goes on along the minus strand of NW_027185798.1, from coordinate 58,494,932 downwards.
CTTCAAAGACCTAGTAAACAACACCAGTGTCAAACTCAAATAGAAACTAGAGACCATCACACCAAATGTGAAGATCCTTGTGGGCTGTATATTGACTGAGAAAACCACAAGTGAACATTATCTATGTTTTATTGTATTTTTATCTATTTTGTTAAATATTTCCCAATTGCATTTTAATATGGTTTGGCTGTGCCTGGACCACATATTTGTTGCTTCTGGATAAGACCGTATCCCTTCAGTGGTTAATGATTCCCTGTTGACTGAGATCAAATGAATTTGATTTGGTTATTCTGGAAGTGTCTGTGACTACAAACATGGAAGTTTGTGGGCATCAGGTCTATTTCTGCATGCCAGGCCTGATAAAAGTGGTTTTCCCCTATACCTAAATCCTCTAGATTGAAGTGCTCCCACTAGTTTGTAGTAAATCTGTCGACCACTTCAAATCTTTCTTTTCCTGGTGGTAAAATTTTGGTCTTTATTAAAATGCTCTCCTTATTTGTGATTTTATATTCATCTGGTGGTGGTTTAGCTTTTTCTTACTTTTATTCACAGATCATTTCTGATTGCTCCTTGTGAGTGGTGGGTCTTTGTTCTAATTTAATATTAGGTCCTTTCATGAATACCTTCACCCCATCCAGAATTATTGGTATATGAATCTTAATGTTGAGTTTGTAGTAGTTTTTTGGGACTGTTGACTTTTTTTTAAAAGTCACTCTAAGGCTGAGAGAATTCCTAAAATTCTAAATATTGGTATGTTGAAATATAATTACTCAGTGACATTTTTATTTGGATATCTTTAGTTAGGGCCACAGTCCAGTTGGAAGGAAATTTTTTTTTTTTGGTTTGTTTTAAGGGTTTACAAAACTAGATTTATTCTCCAGCAAATATCAATGATTAGAAAATTTGAGTTTTAGATCTGACTAAATCCTAATTAGTGTTTCCATGGCATCTAGTTAATCTAATAGGTAGTAAACTTTTAATGACTGATAATAGCTATGAGTGTTATATATCTAATCAAGCTGACACAATCTTAGACTGCATTAATAGAAGTATGGTAGCTAGGAAAAGGGAGGTTCTGTTGCATTTTACACTGATGAGACCATATTTCTGTTCAATTCAGGGAATCATACTTTGAGAGATATTGGTAGAATATATGGTGTCCAGAAGAGGATGACCAGGATGATGAAGGAACTTGAAACCATATTTATTAATCTCAGAATGGTTGAAGGAATTGTGCCTCTGTAAGTCTAGATAGGAGACTTATGGTTGAGAAAGGACAGTGGTAGATGATGCACCATAATTATCTTCGAATTTTGAAAAGATTCCATGTTGAAGAGAAATAGATTTATTTTACATAGCTCCAGGAGATAGAAATGGGAAAATGGTTAAAAGTTTTAGGGAGACAGATTTTGGCACAGCTGAGTTTAATATGAACATTTTAACATGACCCTGAATGCAATGAGCTGCTTTGTGAAGTAGTGAATTTCTTTTTACTAGAAGTATTCAAAAGAGACCAGGTGATCTCCTAACATAGGTATACCATAGACAGATCTTATATAAGGCATGAAAGGAAGACTGTATTAGATTATCTCTAAGATCTCTTCCAACTCTGAAATCCTAAGGAACTTTTAATATTAATATGAACTTGGTGTGGTAGATTTTAGATACCTAATTACCCTTTTCCCTGCTTTAATAGCATTAACATTTTCTATCCTAATATATAGTGTATGCCTTTTAAAAGCTATTTTAAACACTTCTCTTTCAGACAACCTTTTTTTTTTTTGTTTTCAGTGACACAGGAGTTGAGATGGCATTTTAAAAAAGAGCCTTTGAGATTAGACATAAATATTGGAAATAAGACTGTCCATGTTTGCATCCGTTGTCTTTGAAGTTGGGTCAGTTACTTGGAAGTATTTTTATTAAAGTACTTTGATGAGTTTGTATTTGAACAGCAGACTAAAATGATGTTGAAATTTGGTGACATTAATGTTGCATATTCTTTTATGACTTAGTTATTCATGTAACTTCACATTGCCGGGTAGATAGTTTAGTAAACCTTGATATTGTAATTTATGTCTGTTAACTTCATTAAACCTTTCTTTGGTTATCTAAGAAATTTTAGGACTCCATTCTCTTTTTTTCTTTTCATGGCTTGGAGACAGATAGAAAAGGATGATAGACTTTTTTTTTTTTTAAAGGAATGTTTATCTGTTTCTGCCCCTGGCTCTATACAAATCTTGTTTCTTTTGATCGCTGGTGGTGTTTGACAAAGTGATTAAGATTAGTGTGAAGTTGGATTTTTTGCTTTCTATACCCCTGTACTGTTGGTGGTGTTTAAAGCATTACTGTTGTTCTTGCCATACTTTCTTGGACTTGATGATGAATTTTTTTATTGCCTAAAGGTCTGCAGGGTTGGCCTTACAAAACTCAGAGCATGAAACATTTAATTGAGGGCAGTGGAGACCTATTGAACTCACCGAAGTACTGCTGAACAATGTGTGAGTAGGTTGTCAGGAATTCCCCTGCTGAGGGAAGAGGGCTATCAAGTGTTATTATCTAAAACCACAAGTTGCATACCTTGTAGAAACTTTCTTTATTGTAATGCTGTTGAACAAACATGTTTGATTACAGAATTTCAGTCACTTGTGGAATATGTTCTGAGTTCCTGTTGCTATCTGGGCATATTAAAAAAAAAACAAACCAAAACTATTCTCCCTCAGAATTCATTCATCTGATTCTCTCCTGCATTTAATTTTATTATTTGAAAAAGGCAAAGTATAAGTCAGAATGAATAGCATTGAATGTCCTTTAGTTGATTAGGTTGGGCTTCCTGGAATCTTTTTCTACAGGTTTTTCCTGAGCGTCTATAAGCTAACCCTTATAGGAACAACTGCTTAAATATGTCACAGAATCATTATATGCCTGAGTTGGAATGTCTAGTCTACACTGTATCTCTTTTCCCTGACACAAATATTTCCTTACTCTAGTCTATTATTTACTCAGTTGTCAAAGTGCAAGTCTGATCTCTAGTCCATTATTTACTCAGTTGTCAAAGTGCAAGTCTGATCACATAACCCTGCTATTCAGTCAGGCTCACTATTACCTCCAAGATCAAATATAAAGCCCTCTCTTTAGCATCCAAAGCCCTCTTCACAAATTGGCTGGCCCCTTCCTACTCTTTTCTCCTCTACCCTGCACCTTGGTCCATGCCTCGTGCATAGTAGGCAGTTAATAAATACTTGTTCTCTTCCTAATCTCCCATAATTCTATCACCATCCACTCTGTTGATTATTTCCAGTGTATCCTATACATTGCTTTTTTGTATCTAGTTGTTTTCATGTTCTCTCCCCTATTCGACTGTGAGCTCCTTGAAAGTAGAGATTCTTTTGACTTTCTTTGTATCTCCAGTACTTTGCACATTGCCTGTCACATAGTAGTAGTAAGGGCTTAATAACTGTTTATTGACTGACTAGTCATCCATCCTTCATCAGCCATTATATGCTTGAAAGTCTTCAGTAAAGGGAAGGGATGAAGGTAGAGCACACCTTCAAGGCAGTCCGTTATAATTTTTGCGATTCTGTGTCCTCATTCTTTGCTCCCTTGTCCTCATCTGTCCTTAATACTAACCCACGTTTATGTCATACTTTGAGGTTTTCAAATTGCTTTTCTCACAAAAATTCTGTGGGATTAGGCAGAGCTGTAGCTGTATTTTACAGTTGAAGAAACTGTGGTTCACAGAGGGTCAATGATTTGTTCAAGGTCACATAGGTGGTAAGTGACATGGTTGAATCTGGAATTAGGACTCCCAACTCCCCTTACTATCTTGTTGCACAGATGTCAGGATATTGGCAGAGATTTTGACCAATGGGGTAAGTTTTAGGTTCTAAGCTAAAATTTACAAAGAAAGATAAGACTGTTAGTGTCTTTTCCTGTTCTCCTCACCTCCTGATACCTTTGCCATTCACCCATAAATCCTGTCTCCTCCTGACCCAACAAATGTCATGGGTTATTTGGAATGGCAGCTCTATTTGTGCTCATACCTTTTCAAATTCATTGCATTATGCTAGTGTTCTTTTTCAGAATACTGTTATTGCTAATAAAATTTAGATTATGTCATCTACTTTGGTTCCTTGTCTTTTTTCTCTTTGTATTTTGATGTAATTAATGGAGATATTGCATTACATCAGTTCACTTGGTCTGTTGAAGAAGGTGTATAGGTACAGTTTTGGGAAGGCACAGTTGTCTTTTGGTTATAACACTTGAAGTAAGAATTGAATGCTATTTATTTCTCAGTAGACTGTGCAAAAAGGGGGATAAAACCACTGCATAGTTTACCAGGATCTTACATTTGAAACTCACTGTTCATACCTTTCTTTACTGGAACAAAGTATAAGCAGGTGGGATGGATAATGGAAATTCTAAGATTGATTTTCATAAAATGGTCATGTTTTAGAGCTGGAAAAAGGTACCTTAGTGGTCATGTAATTCACCTCTCATTTTATGGATGAGGAAATTCAGGTTCCAGGGAGGGTAAACCTACCTACCGTATTTAGTGATACAACTAAACCCAGAGGTAGGTTTCTCCGGGCCTTGCCTAGTGTTCTTTCTGTGGTATCATGCTGCCTATGAGAAGGTCTGAAAGCTATGACTCATCAACCATAGGTAACATTTTTATTTATGCTGTGTATGTCTTCTAGGAGAAAAAAAATGAGTGTATTGAGAAAAGTACTTCATAAGTTAGGCATGTTTTCAGAAATAACTGGCTGTGTAACCTTGAGCAAGTTACTTAACCCCAATTGCTTAATAAAAAAAAAAAAAGTTAGGCATGTTTTATTCAAGAAACCACTTGTTCACTCCTTGAGAACATGAACTATGATAGATCAGGAACAGTGCTGTAACTTAGTCTTAGAAAATGGCTTATGTCATGGCTTACAGTAGTAAGAGGTTAGAGGTGAGACTGGAACTCTGAGCCACCTGACTGAGGCAGACTTCCTATTCACTCTGTCATGTCTTTCAAAAGCAAAAGGTTAGACTGGTTCCACAGATTGCATTCCATTTAGATTTTGTGGGGTCCATAGTAGTAAATTTGCTCTGTAGCCTTTAACATGTTTGGTAAAACCCCTCACCTGCTTGTCTTTTAGTACAATCTACTAAATGTGAATCTCCTACAAAATCTCTGGAGTTAGAACCAAACACGCTTATTTTGTAGGTCAATTTCTTTAACCACTCTCCTTAGGATTTCCCCAAGTATGCTGAGTTTTGCTTTAAATACTACAAAAAGTATACTCTGGCTACATATTTCCTTTTAAGATAAAATACATACTTCTCAACATAGCATTTTAAATCCCCCACAATCTCCCCCTCCCTGTCTCCTCTGCTCTGCTGGCAGCTCTTCAGCTTTGCCTCTCACCCCCTGAGAATGTATGTACACCTGTGCCAAGTTCATCTCTACCCCTGCCCTTGTGAGAAGCAGCTCTCAGCTGCTGAGTGGATGGAACGCTGTCTGCAGTGGTGCTAAAATGGCCAGATGTTTGGACAGATGAAAACCTCAGCATTTTGACAGCAAGTCCCTTGACCTCTCTTGTCCCCAGATGTGGATTCCAAACTAGTGCCGTCTCAAGGGACATTGACACAGCAGCCAAGTTTATCGGGGCTGGGGCTGCCACTGTGGGGGTGGCCGGCTCTGGAGCTGGGATTGGGACTGTGTTTGGAAGTCTCATCCTTGGTTATGCCAGGAGCCCCTCCCTGAAGCAGCAGCTTTTTTTCCTAGTCATACTGGGCTTTGTCCTGTCTGAGGCCATGGGGCTCTTTTGCCTGATGGTGGCCTTCCTCATCCTCTTTGCCATGTGATGGAGCCATTTCTATCCCCCTACATTTCTGAATGTTCCTCCTCGTCCGCCTGGTCCTTCCATGTCTCTTCCAGCCTGTGTATACCTCCACCTCCATCTTACCAGGCAGCCCTGGGGAAAGCCATGGGCTCAGGGTTTGACAGAGGGGAGACAAATAAATACTGTATTAATAAGCTGTTAAAAAAATCCCCCACAATCTGAGTTTGACTTACATTTCCCATTGGTAAAATATTGGGGTATCTGTTGTACAAACCTAAGATTAATGGAGAAACTGATTTTCACAAGAAATGTAAATGGATCATATATGGATAAATTCCTGTTTAGCTCACATTCTAGCATTTAGTACCCCAGGAAAACAAACATAAATGAAAATTTTCTCTCTTTTTATTAGGTTTATAAAATCAAAACACTTTTCTGCCTTTTACCATCAAAATCAAATGCAATATTTTCATTCATCAGTCATTTATTGAACAGCAATTATTATATTCAAGATTTCATATAATAGACGCTGAGGATACAAAAGTGAATGAGATAAAATGCTTGCTCATGAAGGAACTTAGATTCCAGTTGGGAAAACGAGATATGTGCGCTTACCTTGATATTTCAGTGGACCTGTGATTTCACTGGTGTGGTTAGTCCCTTTACACTAACAAATCTCAGTGAGCATCTACTATATGTTAGGTTCTGAGCTAAAACTGGGAATACAAAGAAAGGTAAAATAAGGAGTCCCCAGTCTGATGGGGGGACAATGTGAAAGGGAGTGTGTGCAAATACATGCATGTTTATGTACATGTATGTGTGTGTATGCCTGGATGAAATATATACATGTGTATTCACAAATGCAGGAAAAATTGTAGATGATCCCAAAGGGAAGGCATTAACATTAAGGCGCATCACAGTAGGCTTTCTGTAGAAGGTGGGATTTTAGCTAGGTAAGCCAAGAAACAGAGATGAGAAGGGACAGTATTCCAGGCCTGGAGGATAGCCAGTAAAAATGCCCAGAATGGAGAGTGAGGAACAGTAAGGAGACCAATGTCACTGAATCACAGCTTATGTGATAGGTGTTAGTTTGTTGTGTGGTGGGGAATAAGGTGTAAGAGGACTGAAAAGTTAGGAGAGGGGAGGTTATGAAGGACTTTGAATGTCAATCAGATTGTTTTGTATTTGGTGCTGGAAGTGATAGAGGGCTACTAGAGTTTAAACAAGTGTGTTGGGAAATGTGTGACATGACCAGAACTGCGCTTTAGGAAGATCAGTTTGACCTTGATAGCTGGGGGGAAGATGGTCTGTAGTTGGGAGACTTTTGGCAGGGAGACCAACCAGCACAGTATCAAAGGAGAGAAGGGGGCATATATCAGAGATGTCAAGAAGGTAAAACTGATAAAACCTGTCAACAGATTGGATTCGGAGAGGGAGAGAGAGTGAACAAATTGAGGGTGACACCAAGGTTGCAAACCTGAGTGGTGGCCTCCATTGTAAAAGGGAAGTTTGGAAGGAGGAAGGGATTGAGGGGAAAGAAAAGGAATTCGATTTTGGACATGTTAAGTTTAAGATATGTATAGTAAGAAGTTGGAGAGATTAGTCTGGAGATTAGGAGAGAGATTAGGGCCTGTAATCCATTAATACCTTCTTATTTTGTGTGATTCTTTTCTTGTTTTTCTGCATATGATATACAGAAGCAATTTTACTTTGTATATAATATAATTTAAAATGAGTGATATAGTCAAGACAAGTACCATAAGTGTTCCAAGAAGATGAGGGCATGAGGTCATACATGTGACTGAAAGGCTGAGAAGATAGCATTGAAGGATAGGATTTTAACAAGTGGAAATGGGAAAAGGGAAAGGGTAACATTCTATATTTAGGCAAAGGACAGATAGGTATAAAAAATAAAGGTGTTGGATTAAATGACCTTTGATCCTAAAATGTTGTGCTCCTGTGGGGAAGGTTTCTTCATTAGATAGTGTCTTCTAGTTTGTAGGAAAAGATAGAGAAAATTGGGAAAGAAGCAACAAGTTTTAGTAACATAGCTGTTGATAACTCTTATTCAGATGAGTCCTGAGGGTTTTGTCTTGAACATAGTAGGCACTTAATAAAAGTGATCTCCTTGAGGGCAGGAAGTGTATTTTGCCTCTTTGTATTTCCAGCATTTAGCACAGTGCCTCATACATAGTAGGTACTTAACAAATGTTTATTGATTGTTGAATTTATTGAACTGAAAGTAAAGTTTCTTTTTTGATTAGAAACTATTGTTTCCTGAAATTTGTATTCTAAATACACCAGGAATAATTTCCAGATACCATAGCCTTTGTTAATGAGACATATGTTCTAAAACCTAGTTAAGATTCATTTTTATTGCTAAGGAGATAATTTTATAGCATCTTTTGAAAGACGTAAGATTGTATTGCTGCCAAAGGAAATATCTAGACATTAACTTTTGGGTGGGTAATGTTTGACCAGATCACAGCATCTGAATTGTAGGGGATCGAGAGATTGTTTATTCCAACCCATACCTGACCAAGAATTCCAATGACACTACTCCAAATTCACTTTAGTTTATTAAGCGTATTAAGTGATTACTCTGTGCATGAAACTGTGATAGATACTGAGGAGAGGCTATAAAGGCAAGAATGAAAACATGTCTTCTTCCCTCAAGCAACTTAACATTCTTTTGGGGGAATCAGCATATGAGCAGATAAATAAAGACAGGGTAATTTGAAGAAGAAAAGAGTATTCATAACCAGAAGTTTAATAAAAGCCTCCCCAGAGAATGTGATGCCTGGACTGAGCCTTGAAGAGAGTCAGGGATTCTAAGGAGCCAGAGGTAAGGGGTGATACAGTCTAGGCATCGGGAACATCAGCACAGAGGCAAGAAATGAAATGTTCAGCAAGTTTGGCAGTTTGACTGGATAATAGAATATGTGAAGGAAATTAATGTAAAATAATATGGAAATGTATGTAGTAGAGCCTTCAATGCTAAGCTGTTTGTATTTTATCTTAGTGGTAATAGGGAGCCACTGAATATTCTTCCAGCAAGGGAGTGTCTAGGCGTGGTTATATTTGTACTTCAGGATCCATTTAAATATCTTCTGAATAAGATAGTGAAACTCCTTTAAGGATCACAGAATTTATAGCTTGAAGATTATTTTGACAACTTTATCGAGGAAGGATTGGAGAAGGAAAAGACTGGAAAGAGGAAAACTGTTTTGGAGGTGATTGCGATAATCTGCATGAGAAGCTGGGAGAACATTAACTTGGGTGTTTTTTGGTCACGTGAGTGGAGAGAAAGGGGATGGATTCAAGAGATGTATGAATTTAAGAATGATGCTTAAAGGTGAAGAAAATGAGTTACATCAAATTTTAGAGTTCAGAGGGCTTTCAGGGGCTACCTAACGCAATCCATACCTGAAAAAGAACTCTGACAACATAGTCAATAAATGATCATCCAGCCCCTAGTTAAAGATCTCTTAATAAGGAGGAACTCACTGTCTCCTACGCAATTCATTCCACTGTTACTTAACTCTGATTGTTGGGAAGCCTGTTCTGATAGTAAGGCAAATTTACCTTGTTGCATCTTCCGTCTAACCCACTGAGCAGAGAATATCTCTCTCCACTCCAGTTCAAAGTGATCTTCCTAAAGTGTAGGTTTCTCCCTCCCACTCTCCTATTTCATTAACCTCAGTGGCTCCCTATCACCTCCAGAATCAAATGTAAAACAATATGTTTAGTATTCAAAACCTGTCATTATGTAGCCCCCTCCTACCTTTCCCATCTCTTCCACCTTACTCCCTTTACATAGTCTATGATCCAGGGATACTGGCTTCCTTGCTATTCCTCATGCAAGACCTACTCTCTCCTAGTTCTGTGCATTTCCATTGGTTATCTCCTGTGCTTGGAATTCTTTCCACCTCATCTCCATCTCCTGGTCTCTTTAGCCTCCTTCAAGTCTCAGCTAAAGTGCCACCTTCTAGAAGAAGTTTACCAGTCACTTTGTGTGCCTTCTCTCTGTAATTATCTTCAATTTATCCCCTAATCATGTTGTTTATACATAGTTGTTTTCATGTATCTCTCCCATTAGAGCTTTGAGAGTAGGAATCGGTTTTTCGCCTTTCCCTGTATACCTGGCACATAGTGGGTGCTTGTTGACTGACATGAATGGGAACATAGAAGGGAACAAATTTTTTTAAAGCACCATCTTGAACTAGGCACTGCTAAGTGATTAACAGATATCATCTCATTATCTCCTCCCAAAAGGTGGAGGTGAGGGGGCAGAACATTCCAAGTATGGGAGACAGCCAGTACAAAGGCATGTAGTGGAGTAGCTTTTTTTTTTTAAATTTGAGGAAAAAACATGATTAGTTGTTGAAGAACCATCAAAGGAGATTGAAATGGAGAAGTACAGGAGGGAAGGTTAGCTGATAATCTCAAAAGGTGCAGAAAGGTAAAAAAAGATGATTGAGAAAAATACATTGGATTTGACAGTTACTAGGTCATTAATAATCTTAGCAAGAACATTTTCAGGAGAGAGGTAATATTAGATATCAGATTGCAAGGGACTGAAGAGT